>NC_057707.1:763639-765433 GCF_014466175.1 Vespula pensylvanica | reverse complement strand
TGAGCGTAGTTAAAATTCTTGTATCCTCTTTGGAAGTAATTACAATCCGGATATTGATCGATTCAGGTCCTTTGCAATACTTCCTGGGTATTGGAACTGCCTACGCCTTTAATTAGTCTTGTATATCTCTAAAATAAGCCAAAATTCGTAGATTAGTTAAGACTTACGGGAGATATTCAATTCTTCATCTAAATTGTGTAGTTATCAAGGATAAATCGCATTATGCCCTTTTAAGTGTTATAAAGTACCGTCTGTTAGAAGCAACAAATAATTATAAAAATGATATTGATCAGGACAATCGGTTTCATTTCCATTGTGTATAATTGAAATTATATAATGAATAATATCCTATTGACTACTGAAAATTTACCTTATATTAATAACATAAAGGAAAGACTAGTGAGAATGAAAAAATTGTTTCCGTCGCATGAACTACTGGTAAAATTACCGTTTGAGACGTATGATGCATACACATAGGGAATATTTATTGTACTATACTTTTCTTCTATGCTCTTCTTCCTCTTCTTCTCTTTCACTACTACAGTTTACAAATTGGAACTAGAAATCTTCTAAAGATTTTAAAAAATTGGCAGATAATTTTCTTCCCGTTCTTGTTGTTAAAAGTATATATCAATAAGAATTAATTTCGAGCAAAGAAAATTGTTTGACATCTTTTTTCATAATATTACCGTCTATTCTTTTTCTATTATTTAAATTAACAAGCATCTCTCTTTCTTCATTATGCAGTAGCAATGATATTGATTCAGAGGAAACCGTTCGTCATATCTATCTTTTTTTCGTAATATCATCTTCTTCTTTTTTAAGTATTTTGTACTTCTACTTCACGTTTTACGCATTTGAATACGACTTATGCAGGTAAATCCAAATTTCCCATTACACGGTCGAACGAGCCAAAAAGAGGATATGAGTGAGGGGAAACGAGTTTCTCGAAAAATCTCTTCATTTGAAATATTACTAAGGTACCTTTTTCTCTACCGTATGTAATAATCCATATTGCACAAATACATATGGAAATAAACGCTTCTACTTCACGTTTACTGATCGCTCTGTCCCAAGGATTAATATTGATTAAAAAGAAATTAATTTATTTCTTGATATACTCTCGTAATAAAAATATCTTGTGAAAATTATCAGCATGAGAAGAATCCAATTGTTCTCAAAAATTTTAAGTTTTTGTTACAGTTCATCGGCAGTGACATGATGCTTCATGTTACAGGACGAATTCAAGAAAAGGAAAAGGAAATACATATCCATATATCTCATGTGTGGAGAACAAACATCCAATAATATGTTATCGATCCATCGTATTATATTATCAACGTCCTCCAAAACTTTTTGAATGCTTCGAGGAGGTCCATAAATCAATATGCTGCATGTAAAAGCAAGGCATTTCGCTTTAAAACCTACTTCTTTTCTTTAAGTGATCCGTAATAACATGTTATATATCGTGTTCAATATGTGATGGAGAATATCCGGGAAGAGGAAGAAGAAAAAAAAGATTATAGTGGTAGTGACGACGTGCCTTGACGATTAATTTGCGACAGCTTAAATTGCTGCGTTTTACGAAACTAAATTCGAGTGGCGGTACGAGGAGGCGGAATACACCTCATTGAAAGGATCCAACGATAAGCGGCTTCAGCTAGAGGATAAAATCGAGTGTGTCCAGAGAGATTTATCGAAGGGCTGTTCGACGTTGCAAACGGAATCTGGATTAAAGAAAAATTGAAATGGTACTCAGACAGGTTTATCTTCGAAAATGATTAAATCTGCATG
>NC_057707.1:761511-763539 GCF_014466175.1 Vespula pensylvanica | reverse complement strand
TCTACTTGGATGCAAAACTTTATTGTCCTGTTAGTTCTTTTACAGAGCTATGTATCGCGGCACTGATTAAGTTCTTACGTAGGAACGTCTATATTTTCCTAAAAATTTACATCCGTTTGGAGAATTAAAAAAATTATCAAATTATACTTCCAGTTATACGGTATTCCGTATACTGTGTTCTTTATTAATTAATTCCGAGGAAAATATTATATTTCCAGTAACAGATATTTGTATTTTCCGAATATATTATCCGAATGTTTCGATTCCTCAATAAGAGCAATACAACATTGACATTATAATTCCCCCAATATGATGGATATTCATTATATATGTTACCATTATTATTATTTTTATATAAAAACATAAGTTATAAATGTAGAAAGATAGCCTTTCCATGAAACTACTTTTTCTCCTACATAAAGCTTTTTAAATTCTACTTTCTACATGCATACACTTTTCTTCACGAAAAATATGTAAGTATGAATAATTAAGTACCAAGGAAGATTCAACCCCAGAAAAGGGGCTATGTAAAATTAGATTTTTACAAAGTAAAATGATCGAAAGGAATAGGTGGAATCAAAAGAAGAAAAGAGGATCAAAAAGAGAAAAGAAGATTAAAACCTAAAAGACAATCCCCTTTGACGATCGTAACGATGCGAAATTATTGTGAACATTTCAAAGGCATTACTAGGGATGATAGCCTCGTTAATATATGAAAAATAATGAGTGCACGCTCCACCAATTAGACAGCTTACTGCCTAAATGCCATAGTTGAATGAGCCGATTATTCTGAATGGAATCGTCCTGAAGGGAGTAAACTTCTAGAAGTTTATACAGAGGAACGATGCAGAATAATAGAGAAGCTCCCAATTAGTCACGATAATGGAAATCGTTTACATCAATTTAGATATCATGCTCTCGGTTAGATGAACCATATTTGAATATTATGCCGTTTAATATTAATGCAAGAATTTATTTTTATAAGATTTTTTTCTTTATTTATCATGTTATAGACAATCGCATAATTCTATACACATATCTATGAGTTATATTCGAGATGCGACATTATAGACCATTTTAGACCATATCGTGTTATATACTACCATATACTGTTTTATAATATACTGTTGAAAGTTGTATAACTTTTTATTATTACTTTACACTATATTTTACATTGTGTAATTTCTCTTCGGTATACTATTGTATAATATTGAACAGATAAGAAAGTATGATTAGAGTTATCGGATTTAGGATATTCTTGTTTAGACATTCATACGAGTTAATCGTATAGTCGTATATACGGCCAACTGTTGCACAGCTGTTGGCTATTCCATGACATTATTCCGTGTTTGCTAACCCTATGATACTACCTATCGACGAGTCCGACAAAATGGTTGATTTTCTTGGCTGACAATAGTAGAAGTGCTTGCTTGTCGAATCGATTAGTCGATTAGAATAGAGATACGTGCTTCAATGAAAACAAAAGTACAAAGAGACGAACGGAGAAACGATTTGTCATTGAGGGATACATACGGTCAACCGAACCGGTAAAGTTATAAGAATAAAGAAGATTCCATCCATGAACGTAGCACATGTGTAAGTATTGCGTAAATATAGTAATGTGTCGGCGTTATATGTGCGCTCATTGAAAAATTAAATCATTCCGACAATAAATTCGGAAAATTCAGATATTATGTTACGAGAAATATACTAAAATCACTGCCATACTCGGTTACACGTAAGAAGAAATAAACGATTGCAGAAATATAAAATTTTCAAAGAAACTAACTAGTTTAGAACATAATATATGGTATTTGATAAAAAGAAGTAGAATTGGATCATTTATTTATGTTCTCCAATAGGAAGTAAATTTTTAGGACAATGCAGACGTTCGGATGAAGGAACTGAGAGAGTCGTGGTATATGGATCTGCAGAAGACTTAATTAAATGTGCAGGTAATTGAATGATGGATATAAATAGATAATTGAGTTATACAGCTAATCATATTATCCAACTCTCCGTATAGTT
>NC_057707.1:761399-761501 GCF_014466175.1 Vespula pensylvanica | reverse complement strand
AGAACAAATGAAAAAATACTTTTCATGTTTTCAAAATCAGATAGGAGATGTACGCTCGCATCCACAGAGGACCGCATACTCATTCCTGTCCACACGCCCTGA
>NC_057707.1:760758-761389 GCF_014466175.1 Vespula pensylvanica | reverse complement strand
CAAAACCACTCACAGATGGAGGGTAATAAGAACGAACGTATAATACGAAGATGGATGACGATACGTAGGGAAACTCGTAATAAGCACATCCATTTTCATTAGATGCCTATCAGAACGTGCTGAAAAGAGATTTCGCGATATGCAGCAAATGATTAGTTGAAAATCCGTTACTTCAAAACGTAAATTAAATATTATGAATAATTTTTAGGTACACAATGTGAATATTATGACATACAATTTAGAAAATTAATTTAACATTTCTGCTATTTTTTATTTAATTGAATGATTACTTAACTTAATTTGATGAAATTGGGACAGAAGGTGACGAAAGCATGGAATTAACATTTCTCGTGCGATTTCAAAGAATTCATTGTTATATCGAAAATCGGTAAACTCTTTGGTCGTCCTTAAAGATTTAATCATTTTGAAAGTTAAATCTAAATTACTTTCATTTCGACTTTTTCCGAGCTCATTATTCGGTCCATTATCAAACCTTCATCACTTCCTTTCTATCCTCGATATTTATTACTGTTATTTTCATATTATTATTATTATTCCCATTGTTCTCGATGATTCATTCAACTTCGTTCTTACGATACACCGTGTTAAAAATTTTCGGAATCAAGTCTAC
>NC_057707.1:757929-760658 GCF_014466175.1 Vespula pensylvanica | reverse complement strand
AAACGTTTAGTTCAATGTTCCAAATTGTTTATCGTAATATTCGCGACACGTACCCAAAAAATATTCATAATATTTAATGTACATCTGCAGTAATATGGAGATTTGGAACAATTAATTTGCTGGTTTGCTCGAATTCTCTTGTTAACGATCGATCCGTGGTATCATGATCTGCGGGTGCATAATACATTCCTCTATAATTAACGTCATGTCCTTTCAGATTGAACGTATTATTCTCATTCCTCTTCATCTGTTGGTATAGCTTTACGCGTGCGTAAGCTTATTCCAGTTATCGGGATGAATGTGCCATCCTCAGGGCGCGTGAGCGTATAACTCCTCTCGTATCTCGAAAATAGGACGGGTACTTTTTCATTTGTTTTTGCCCTTATCGAACCAAGCAGGCATTTGGATAACAAGATTACCTGTATAATTTAGTTATCTACTTAGATGCAAAACTTTATTGTCCTGTTAGTTCTTTTACAGAGCTATGTACCGCGTCACAGATTTAGTTCTTACGTAGGAACGTCTACATTTTCCTAAAAATTTACGTCCGATTGGAGAATTTAAAAAATTATCAAATTTTTGAAAGTATCAAGAGTTATCGCATTTAAGATATTTTTGTTTAGACATTTATACGAGTAAATCGTATAGTCGTACATACGGTCAACTGTTGCACAGCTGTTGGCTATTCCATAATATTATTCCGTGTTTGCTACCCCTATGATACTACCTATCGGCGAGTCCGACAAATTGGTTGATTTTCTTGGCTGATAATAGTAGAAGTGCTTGCTTGTCGATCAGTTAGTCGTTTAGAATACGTGCTTCAATGAGAACGAAAGTACAAAAAGACGAAAGGAGAAACGATTTGTCATTAAGGGAACCGAACCGGTATAGTTATAAGAATAAGGAAGTTTCCATCCATGAACGTAGTACATATAAGAAAAAATATATAAATTTATCGCTACTCAAATTTTAAACAAAATGCAATGAACGTACGAAGGAGTAGCGACAATAGTTTCATCTCACGCTGTTAATAATTATGTCTTTAGGACTGGGTGTATATAAACCACTGACACTGACTGAGTTCGACAGAAGGTAATGAAATGATGGATTTAAACAGATAAGTGAGTTATACAGCTAATCATATTATCCAACTCTCCGTATAGTTTGATAAAGGGAGAACAAATGAAAAAATACTTTTCATGTTTTCAAAATCAGATGGGGGATGTACGCTCGCATCCACAGAGGACCGCGCACTCATTCCTGTCCACACGCCCTGACACACCAAGTCAAAACCACTCACAGATGGAGGGTAGTAATAAGAACGAATCGTATAATACGAAGATGGATGACGATACGTAGGGAAATTCGTAATAAGCACATCCATTTTCATTAAATGTCTATCAGAACGTGCTAAAAAGAGATCTCGCGATATGCAGTTGAAAGTAATTTACGTTTAAAACGTAAATGAAATATTATGAATAATTCTTAGGTACACAATGTGAATATTATAACATACAACTTAGAAAATTAATTCAACATTTCTTCTATTTTTTATTTAATTGAACGATTACTTAATTTAATTTGATGAAATAAGGATGACAAAGTGAGGTAAACGTGGAATTAACATTTCTCGTGCGATTTCAAAGTATTCATTGTTATATCGAAAATCGGTAAACCCTTTGGTCGTCCTTAAAGATTTGATCATTTTGAAAGTTAAATCTAAATTACTTTCATTTCGACTTTTTCCGAGCTCGTTATTCGGTCCATGATCAAACCTTCATCACTTCCTTTTTATCCTCGATATGTATTACTGTTATTTTCATATTATTATTATTATTCCCATCGTTCTCGATGATTCCTTCAACTTTGTTCTTACGATACACCGTGTTAAAAATTTTCGAAATCAAGTCGAGAGTGCAAAATCAAGGATAGGACAGAGACAAACATCGTTTTGATTAGAATTAAATTTGTTTGTGGAATGATCATCGTCGAGATAATATCTATCGTCGAATGAATAGTCAAGGATATATAAATTAGCCTTACCTTGCACTTCTTCATCTTCCGTATCTCCATTTTCTTCCTCTTCTTCTTCAACATCGTTTAACACACCTCTCCTTCCTTATCGTCCCCTCACTCACCGTATTGCAATACATATTAAGATATGTATATAATTTTTAACACTAAATGCAATTCAAGTTAACATTAGTTTGATACACACGAACACGGTCAACGAAATTGTTGGTCCTTATTTTTCTTTCTAAGCTACGATAAATCCTATGGAGAGAGGAAAAAGATGGACTCGAAAAAATTCTGCGATGAAATCTTCTTTTCTACGAAGGAATATTCCCTCGTTAGAGGAAAAATTCAACCTTCATCCACCATCCGCTTACACCGTCCAACGTCCCTTTGACCAACCCCACCGAACGCAACCGATTATATAGTCTAACTGAGCCTGCTTACGCTTGGACCCTTTGAAGGGATATATTCCCCTAGCCTCGTACCACCATTCGAAGGTAGCTGAATAAAACAGTACTATATCTGTTTCGAGAAGGTCCGTCGTTATGGCCATTATACCTACTGTCTTCTTTTTTCTCTTTCCGGATAATATCGATCATCCGATGAACGCGGTATAGAACGAGGCATAATGGTTATGTTAGATACAAGGAAGATGTTTTAAAAGGAAATGCCTTTGTAATCATTCCAGCACGTTATATTATAGTATTCCCTAG
>NC_057707.1:756167-757829 GCF_014466175.1 Vespula pensylvanica | reverse complement strand
TATAAGTTATCAACATCTTTCAAATATTTCCTGGTGCTTCTAGGGAATACTATAGTATAACGTGCTGAAATTATTACCTAGGCATTTCCTTTTGAAACATCTTCCTTGTCTCTAAAATAACCATAATACTTCGTTCTATACCGTGTTGGTCGGGTGATCCATATTATCCGGAAAGAGAAAAAGGAGACAAACGATATAATGGTCATAACGACGTATCTTCTCGAGATCGATATAGTGCTGTTTTATTCGGTTACCTTTGAATGGTGGTACGAGGCTAGGGAATATATCCTTTCAAAGGATCCAAGCGTTGGCTGGTTCGGTAATAAGATATTATCGATTGCGTAGGGAAAGGTCGCTCAAAGGGACGTCGGACGGTGTAAGCGGATCGTAGATCAAAGTTGAATTTTTGCTCTAACGAGGGAATATTCCTTCGTAGAAATTATTTCATCGCAGAATCTTTTTCGAGTCCATCTTTTTCCCCTCTCCATAGCATTCAAGGCAGTCGAGAAAGAAAAATAAGGATCAAATTATTTCGTTGACCGTGTTCTTCGTTATCGAACTAATGTTAATTTGGATTGCATTTAGTATTAAAAATTATATATGTATCTTAATATGTATTGCAATACGGTGAGTGAGATTAATAACGATAAGGAAAGGAGTGGTCTGTTAATCGATATTGAAGAAGAAGAGGAAGAAAGAAGAGATACGAATAATGAAGAAGAGCAAGGTAAGGCTAATGATTATGAATCCATAATCGTTTACGATTCATTCGACGATAGATATTATCTCGACGATGTTCATTCCACAAACAAATTTAATTCTAATCAAATCGATGTTGGTCTCTGTCCTATCATTGATTTTGCATTGTAGACTTGATTCCGAAAATTTTTAACACGGTGTATCGTAAGAACGAAGTTGAAGGAATCATCGAGAACTATCGGGAATAATAATAATAATATGAAAATAACAGTAATATACGACTGTACGATTAACTCGTATAAATCTCTAAACAAAAAGATCCGAAATCCGATAGCTCTTGATAATTTCAAAAATTTGATAATTTTTTAAATTCTCCAATCGGATGTAAATTTTTAGGAAAATGTAGACGTTCCTCCGTAAGAACTAAATCAGTGATGCGGTACATAGCTCTGTAAAAGAACTAACAGGACAATAATGTTTTGCATCCAAGTAGATAACTAAATTATACAGGTAATCTTGTTATCCAAATGCCTGCTTGGTTCGAAAAGGGCAAAAACAAATGAAAAAGTACCTGTCCTATTTTTGAGATACGAGAGGAGCTATACGCGCGCGGGACCTTAAGATGGCACACTCATCCCAATAATTTGCATAAGCTTACGCACGGGCGTTTAATAATTAGTTTAATGAATAGTTTAAATAATTATTTAAATTAGTATGGCGATGACGTGGTGACGTAAACGTACACTGACTGTTCGACGCATAATTTAAGAGTATTCCCTAGCTAACACTGTTATCGCGAAGAACGGTGAATCTTTCGATCGTACATGCAGATTTCATCATTTTCGAAAATAAACCTGTCTGAATACCATTTCAATATCTCTTTAATTCTGATTCCGTTTCCAACGTCGAACAGCCCTTCCATAAATCTGTCTCGACACACTCGATTTTATCCTCTAGCTAAAG
>NC_057707.1:755706-756067 GCF_014466175.1 Vespula pensylvanica | reverse complement strand
TTTGTCTCTGTCCTATCCTTGATTTTGCACTCTCGACTTGATTTCGAAAATTTTCAACGCGGCGTATCGTAAGAACGAACTTGAATGAATCATTGAGCACTATCGGAAATAATAATAATAATATGAAAATAACAGTAATACATATCGAGGATAGAAAGGAAGTGATGAGGGTTTGATAATGGACCGAATAATGAGCTCGGAAAAAGTCGAAATGAAACTAATGTAGGTTTAACTTTCAAAATGATCAAATCTTTAAGGACGACCGAAGGGTTTACCGATTTTCGATATAACAATGAATACTTTGAAGTCGCACGAGAAATGTTAATTCCACGTTTACCTCACTTTGTCATCCTTATTTCAT
>NC_057707.1:753630-755450 GCF_014466175.1 Vespula pensylvanica | reverse complement strand
AGGGCGTGTGGACAGGAATGAGTGCGCGGTCCTCTGTGGATGCGAGCGTACATCTCCTAATTGATTTTGAAAACATGGAAAGTATTATTTCATACGGAGAGTTGGATAATATGATTAGCTGTATAACTCAATTATCTATTTATGTCCATCATTCAATTACCTGCACATTTAATTAAGTCTTCTGCAGATCTATATACCGCGACTCTCTCAGTTCTTTCATCCGAACGACTGCATTGTCCTCAAAATTTACTTCCTATTGGAGAACGTAAATGAATGTACCAATTCTACTTCTTCCGATCAAATACCTTATTAGTTAGTTCCTATGAAAATATTATATTTTTGCAATCGTTTATTTCTTCTTACGTGTAACCGCGAGTATAGCAGTGATTTCATTATATTTCTCGTAACACAGTATTTCAATTTTCCGAATTTATTCTCGGAATGATTTAATTTCTCAACGAGCGCACACATAAGACTGACACAATACTTAGTCAGTCATTAATTGGCAATATAGTTGAAATCTATTATAATCTTTTCAAGCTATTGTTATTTGATCAACCAATGGACATAGCTCAAAGTATATGGTATAAATGTTGTAAGAAGGTAGCTTTTCCACGAGATTACCTTCCTTTTTAAATACAATCTTCTGGATTTTCTTTTCCATCCAATGCCCGCGTTCTCTTCACGAGAAAAGAATAAATATGGATTATTAAATACCAAAAAAAAATTCGTTTCTTGCAAAGTAAAATGATCGAAATTTATGTGTATGGTAAATAATCGATAGGGGGAATCGAAAGGAACAAAAGAATAAGACGGAAAAGAGAAGGATAAAAACAAAGGAAATTATTGCTAACATTGTGATGAAATTATCGGGGATGACATATCTCATCGATTTATCAAAAATAGTTTGGATCGTAATAAATGCTGGAGAATCCGTGATTCGATACTTGAATTTATTATATTTTTCGAAGGCAGTACAAGCTCTTTATTCTGAATCAAGTCGTCTTCTAACCAAGTTCTTGAAAGATCAAGAAGAGGGGAAGATCCAGAATAATGTATAAGAGTAAAACCTACGATAGTGGCATCTATTTCATCAATGTCATTTTAAGTAACATGGTCTCGATAATATAAATCGTATTTAAATTTTTTTTCGTTTCGATCTATCGAGCTCAGTGCATCAGTCAGTGGTGTATAGTGGTTTCTATACACCCAGTCCTATAAGATTATTAACGGAGTGAGGTGAAACTATTCTCGATACTCCTCCGTAAGTTCATTGCATTTCGTTGAAAATTAGAGTAGCGAGAAATTTATATATTTTTTCTTATATGTACTACGTTCATGGATGGAAACTTCTTTATTCTTGTAACTATACCGGTTCGGTTGCCCATATGTGTCTCACTCAATGACAAATCGTTTCTCCTTTCGTCTTTTCGTACTTTCGTTCTCATTGAAGCACGTATTCTAATCGACTAACTGATCGACTAACAAGCAAGCATTTCCACTATTATCAGCCAAGAAAATCAAGCAATTTGTCGGACTCGTCGACAGGTAGTATCATAGGGTTAGTAAACACGGAATAATATCATGGAATATATGGCCAACAGCTGTGCAACAGTTGACCGTATGTACGGCTGTACGATTAACTCGTATAAATGTCTAAACAAAAAGATCCGAAATCCGATAGCTCATGATAATTTGAAAAATTTGATAATGTTTTAAATTCTCCAATCGGATGTAAATTTTTAGCAAATGTAGACGTTCCTACCTAAGAACTAAATCAGTGATGCGGTACATAGCTCTGTAAAAGAACTAACAGGACA
>NC_057707.1:752043-753530 GCF_014466175.1 Vespula pensylvanica | reverse complement strand
GACATAATCGATTATGTGCGAAAAAGTTCCTACAAGGGACGTTAGACCATGCAAGCGGGACGTTCATCAATGAAAACTCGAAATGGAACTGAGGACTGTTTATCTTGCAAAAGGATTAAAGCTGACGGGACGATCAAAAAATTCATAGAATAAATTGAAATGCATGAAAATATACGTGAAATATTAAGTCCACGATTACGCCAGCCTGTCAATTTAAATAATCATTCAATATACTTGAGAACAGAAGAAATGTTGTGTTCGATGTTGTTCTAAATCGTCTGTCAAAATATTCCCGACAAATCCTTCAATAATATTCATAATATTTAATATACTTGTTATATATACTTTAACATAAACGGTTTTTCAGTTATATAGGAATTTAGACGAATTAATTGGATAGGTAGAGCGAATTTTCTCGTTAACTCGTATTGATCAGGATTTAACGATCTGCACGTACGTAATACTTTCTCTCATACCTATCGTCAAGCACAATCATATTAAACGATTAAGTATTATCTCTCTCCATGAACGTGCGCGCTTACGTGTGCCAGTCAATTGGGCTGCAATCAATGCGCGAGTCTACATACACATATTCTCTTTTTTAAAAAACAAGGAGCGTATTTATTCATTGGTGATTATCGCATTAAACCAAGCAGAAAATTCGTTGGTACAATTGGCCGTATAATTCAATTATCTATTTAGCTATATTATTCTATTACCTCGTTAAGTCTTTTGCACATCGATGTATCACGACTGACCTTACTCTTCTATATGAATACGTACATACAGTTTCCCAGAAATGTACTCCATATTGGACAATGCAGAACAACAGTCCGATCATATTTCTACTTAACTAATATTTCCTATGTTTCGTTTCAAATCGATTGGTCTCTAAGAAAATAGTCCATTTCTTTGCAAAGTAAAGTAACCGTGATATCGAATGATGAATCTAAATAGAAAATTGAAGTATATAACTCCATTCTCCAACTGTCTGCTTGGTTTGGTGAGAGAAAAACAAATGAAAAAATACTTTCCTTGTTATAAAAATAAAACAGGAGACGTACGTTCCCACGCGCACAGGATCACGCACTGGACCCCACCTCTTTACCTGGCGCAGCCAAGAGCGCACCAGATGGAGAGATATAATAACGAAGCGTTCAAAACGAAGCTACTTGACAATAAGGACAAGAACACGTATTACGTACACCCATTATCATTAAATCCTACCAATACGTATCAAAAGAATAATACGCGCTACGCAGCAATTACATCGTCCCAATTTCATTATTTACGAATAACGCACATTGAATCTTACGAACATTTTTTTAGTAAATCTCGCGAATATTATGACGAACAACTTCAAATGTAGAATTCAATACTTCTCTTTCTTTAATTATATCGACTGTTTACATACTTTATTCTCGTAATTTTGCTTTTTCTTTTTGTGTATTTCTTAAGAATACGCTATACGCAAGTCAATCAAAACT
>NC_057707.1:751802-751943 GCF_014466175.1 Vespula pensylvanica | reverse complement strand
GGGACGCAATTTTTTGAGAAATGCATGTTTCCCTGGATTTTTCTATTGAAATAGCAGAATAAAGAAAATCAATAACGGCCAAATTAGCAAGATATCGTATCATAGATATGGTAGAAAATAATAAGGGACAAAATTTTGATT
>NC_057707.1:750464-751603 GCF_014466175.1 Vespula pensylvanica | reverse complement strand
TCTTTCACGGACGGAAAGCTCGAAAATGAAATTAATTAAGAGCAAATAAACTTCTCTAACAATCTCTTTTAATTCGACATATAACTTTCCCTCTTTAGTTTTCTTTAATTTTCTTCTTTTCAGTCTGCAATTTGGAATTAACAAAAGAATGTCGACGATTTTCCATTTTGTTGTAATTTGTATGCTTAAAAAGGGCAATCAATAAGGAATGAATTCTGTTTTTTTTCTTATCTCTTGAAAATATCATTTCCTGTCCTTTATTACGCAATAATAAGGAATATGGTATCAGAGAAAATCTTTCCTCATATTCATATTTTTCTTTTCTTTCATATTCAAATATTCTTTTCTCTGATGTGTTTCATTTCAATGCGCTGTATGCAAACCTATTACAATTTCCAATTACGCCGTTGAAGAGGATGTGGGTTATATATAGGATAGAAAATATATGAGTATGGAAAATGTCGAATAAGGTATATTAAAGGGAAGATAATCAAAATGTGTAAGGAAGGATAAGAAAGAAAAAAGATTTCTCCTTAACGATAGTATGGATAAAAAGTGTTTGTAACATTTTGATGGAATTACCGGGGATGACATGATACCTCATCAATTTGTGAAAAATAGTGGGATGGAAAATAGACGGAAGACAAATTGTGATTTCATTCTTGACTTTATTGTATTTTTTGAAAGGGAGTACAATTTGGTTATTCTATCGTCATTTAAGCAGGTTTTTAAGAGATCCAAAAGAGAAAGGCCCAGAATAATATATAAGCAACCAACCAGTCACGATAATGAATTCTATATCATCTATATCGTTTTAAACAACATACACTCGATAATATAAAACATACTTAAATTTTTTTCATCTTTCAATTCATTATTATACCGATTGCTTTCGTACAGCCAGTCCCATTATTGATAGAGGGGCGTAGATAATTGTAAAAGAGCTTAACGAAAATTTAGATACATCATTTTTCGTCATTTGTTTTGCCTGATGTGTTCCCCATTAATTGAATTTGATGCAATCTTGTATATTCTTTTCACACGACAGACCGATTCTATACATATACACACAAATACATACATTCATATACCTATTTATTCACACATTTGTCTACATGTTGATAAAGTATTTATATCTA
>NC_057707.1:748792-750364 GCF_014466175.1 Vespula pensylvanica | reverse complement strand
TTTGTCTACATGTTGATAAAGTATTTATATCTATCTGAACATCTCTAAGCATATAAATGGAAATAAAAATCAAGAGAAACTTGAAAAATAAATTGAAATAATAAAAGAGATGTCATTAAGATAGAAGCAAACGGCTACCTATCGGGAAAGTGAACCAACATCTATGAATTCCATATTTTCATATATCTGCGCAAGACACATAAATGTAAACACGACTGTTGATAATTGTTTGATTTTTCTTTAATTTAAAAAAAATGTTACTTGACTTATTATTTACGAGAAAATCATAAAAACCATTCGTAGATGATACCATGGCAAAGTAATATAATAAATTGGTAAATGAAAATAATTTTTTAACAAAATGGAAATAAGTGAAAAAAATTGAAATTAACGAATTATGAATATCAGACTGCGCGAGGAACATAAGTTAATTTTAAACAAAAATTTCAATAATTTATAATTGTGATCTTGGCGTGGTTGGATCTGCGTTGCGCCGCTGCGTGGAGTAACAAAAAAAATGGACTTTTGAATGGCTTTTACGATAACGCCCTCTATTTCTAAAGGTGAAAACTTCGAATTTAATATTTCAGTTAATTGTAAATTCGTTTAACCAATATAGATGTACGAGTAGTTAAGTAAACCACTGTTGAAGCAATCGTACATTCCGTTAAACGTTACACGCTACGGAACAACTACGAAGCACAAATAACTTTAATTTATTTTCCGCTAGATTTAAATTTTCAAATGGCGCTCGTTCGCTACGACTAAAGTCAAAAAATGATTGATTTGGACGGTTACTGTATCAGTTTTCCTTTGCACTCCGAGGAACGGAAGCTCTCTCGCTCTTGCCTGCGAAGAATGAAGAAAATTATATTCACGTACGTATATACAAGAAAAGGTATTATGTAGGCTTATCTGCAAACTGTGAGTAAACAAAATCTAATGAACTTATGACAAATTAAGAAAAATAGTTCTATCTCTCTCTATTAAGAATTGTAATTAAGCAAATTATTATTATGAAAGGTTTTGGACATATCAAGGTGGATATTCGAACATCTATTAATTACCCCTTCCTAATACATCGTTACAATTAAGCGATTTTTTCCTTGGCATTAAGAAATCTCTTGATCCTTAAAAAATTTCGATCCGTTAGAGATGTTATTTTTGACAGAAATACTTTAG
The DNA here is from genome assembly GCF_014466175.1 of Vespula pensylvanica. Taxonomy (NCBI): domain Eukaryota; kingdom Metazoa; phylum Arthropoda; class Insecta; order Hymenoptera; family Vespidae; genus Vespula; species Vespula pensylvanica. The sequence continues at coordinate 749,182 of NC_057707.1, read as the reverse complement.
AATCCTCCGAAAATATAAAAATGCTCAATTAATCTATCAATAAACTTTCTAAGCGACCTAATTATTTATTTAAACGTTTGAGTCAACATATAGACTTTCATAATTATCAGAGAAAAATGTCAGAATCTCGCTGAAACTTTCTCAAATGGAATTTCGCATCATGCAAAGGGAAGGTAGAATAATTAAGAAACGAAAACTACTAGGTTCGTTCATAAAACCAAACGATATCGTTTCGGTTAACGATACCTGTCTCCTCGAAGACAAGCCGCTTGTCCGTTCGTTTCTCAGTTCTCTTGTTAGAATGGAATCGTGTATCTCTGTTCTAATCGATTAACTAAAAAAAGTAACTCAACCAGTATCAAGCGAACAAATCAACCAGTATGTTGGACT
>NC_057707.1:747765-748782 GCF_014466175.1 Vespula pensylvanica | reverse complement strand
TAGTATCATAGGGATAGCAAACACAGAATAATATCACGGAATTAGTTAGCAACAGTTGGCTGTACAATTAGTTGTATATACGATTAGTCGAATAAATCGTATAAACGTCTAAATAGAAGTATCCTGATTCCGGCAACCCTAATTAGACCTTCTCCTCCGTTTAGTATTATGCAATAATACGTCAGAGCCGAATCAAATACAGTAAATTAAATACAGTAAGTTCGCCGAAAAATTATAATAAGAAACTATACAATTTTCTATAGTATACTATAAAATAGTATAAAATAGTGTACAGCATAGCGTCTCTAACACAGCACACAGATACGTAAATAAAATAATGTAATTTTCTGTAGCATGCTATATAAAGAAAAAAAATTTGAATATGATTCAACTTACCAAGATCATGAAGAATATAACGAGCGATTCTCAATATCGATTCGAGATAGTGCGGGCAATTTTCAGATATTACGATTTGTATGCTTATCGTCTTTCTTTCTTGGAATTTCGTCGCTCTGGACAGGCTGTCGTCTCGATTAAAAGTAAGTTGGTCCAAATTTCGTCGAGCTTTCAGTTTTTTGGTTTCTTTTGATTTCTTTTTTTGATATTCCGAAACAGCGAATATTTATCAATAATCGAGTTTCCATTTATCTATCCCACACATATATATGAAAATATGAAATTCATAGAATGTAGCCCACTTTCCGGATACATAGAGGTTCGCTTCTTTTCTCGATGTCTCCCTTTCTTCTTTAATTTAGATTTCTTTTTTCATTTTAATCAATGTTTTCAAATGTTTTCTTTCTCCTTTTATCTACACTTCCTTCTCGTTCCAATCAATGTTTCCTTTCTCCTTTAATTTAAATTCCATTTTTCGTTTTAATATATCTATTAATTTTCTTTTTGATGTTATTTCGATTTACGTCGTTGATGTTTCTCAGATAGATATAGATAATAGCTCATTTTGTAGCCACATACATAAATAAATATATACATAATTAGACTTTAATACATAGAAAG
>NC_057707.1:747239-747755 GCF_014466175.1 Vespula pensylvanica | reverse complement strand
GGAGAAAGACGTATATATATATACACATATATATACATATATGTATTTACGTATACATCGAATCCGTCTATCGTCTAAAAAGAATAAAGAAAAAATCATTCACAAACGTAGCAGATAAAAGAGCAAATATACAAGCTGATTTTAAACAGAACTAGTGAACTTACCAAGTAGGTAGCGAAAATAATGCCATCTCCCTCTATTAATAATTGCTCCTTGCACGAGTGCCTGTAAGAGAATAATTAGAAATTAATATGGCATTGCGATTGACAGATCGAAACATAGTTTTATAAGAAGCCGGTAAGTGATAAAGAAGTCTGTCAAATATTACCATTCCAAATATTTTACAAAGTTCTAATTCAAATAAAGCGAACTATACTACTTCCTCTGTTTAATATTATACAATAATATACCCAAGATAAATTGCACAGGGTAAAAGAAAGTGTTAAATAATCAGAAAAAAATAACAATTTTCTATAATATACTATAAAACAATATATCGTAGTATTAAACACGAAA
>NC_057707.1:747070-747229 GCF_014466175.1 Vespula pensylvanica | reverse complement strand
TGGTCTATAATGTGGTATCTCTAATAAAACTCATAGATATGTACACAGAATTATACAGTTATCTACAGCACGGTACATGCAGAAAAAAATCTTATGAAAATAAATCCTTGAGTTAATATTAGACGATATTATATAGAAATAAAATTTACCTAACGAGGG
>NC_057707.1:745925-747060 GCF_014466175.1 Vespula pensylvanica | reverse complement strand
AAGAAGATGATTTCCATTATCGTGATGGATCAGAAACTTATATATTATTCTGGGTGTTTCCTCTTCTGGACCCCTTAGAAACTTGCTCGACAGACGACTCGATACGAAATGAACGAGCGTTTCAACTCCTGCGGATAGCTAGTAATCTGTTTCAATTAGTCGGGCATGCGCTGTTTCGTTCTAACCCCTCCATCTCATATATTCGTGAGGGTAGCATCCCCGACTATCTCTTCACAATGTTACCCATAATTTTGGATCGATACTATGGTAAAGGGGAAACTTCTGCTTGTTTTCAAGCTTCTTATACATTTCTGATTCGTTTTTCTGCCTATCGTTTATTCTCTTTACCCTTATACTTTCGACCACTTTACTTTGTAAAATTCTAATTTTATTCATTTTCTTATGGCGCAGAAATTTTTTATGTATTTACTTATTCAACTTTATTTATTTTTTGTAGAGGAAACGTTGACAATAGCAAAAAAGTAAAATTCAAAAAACCGTATTGATAATGTAGAGTAATTTCATGGAAAAGATTCCTATAGCATTTATAACTAATGTTTCGAGCGATGTTTACTATTATATACTATCGAGTAGATCTCTACTATTTTGGGGAGAGTGTTATGTCAGTGTTGTATTATATCTGAATTTATTGAGAAATATAATACAATCGCCGTTATACTCTGTTACACGTAATAAGAAATAACCGAGTGAATAAATACGATATTTTGCAAGGAACTAATTAGTATAGAAGATGATATACGAAATGTTGGTTGACAAGTAATTTGATTAGATAATTTCTCAAGTTCTCATAATTAAACGATGCAGCTGAATAGATAATTGAGTTATACAGCTAATCCTATCAATCAATCTGCCCTATAGTTTCGTAAGGGGCAGACAAATTAAAAAATATATTTCCTATTTTCATAATCAGACGGGAGATATACTAAACGCGCACAGGACCTCGCATCCATTACTGCACACTTGCATTGGCGCATATAAGAGCGCACAAGAGAACACGTGCATGGAGTGAGATATTAAGAAATCGTTTAATATTCTACGGTACGTTTGGAAGAACGTAAAGACGCTTATGCATTTTCATTAAATCCCTTTCAGAACGTACTAACGAGAGAATCCT
>NC_057707.1:740876-745825 GCF_014466175.1 Vespula pensylvanica | reverse complement strand
TATGCATTTTCATTAAATCCCTTTCAGAACGTACTAACGAGAGAATCCTGGCTAAGCAGCAAATACATTTGGGGAAATTCGTATTTTTGTACAAAACGTAAATGAAATATTATGAATATCTTTTAAGTACACGACGTGAATATTATGACGTACAATTTAGAAAATTAATTCAACATTTCTTCTATTTTTAATTTAATTGAATGTTTACTTCATTTAATCCGATGAAATCAAGATGGAAAGTTACGTTAGCGTGGAATTAACATTTCTCGTGCGATTTAAATCTATTCATTATTATATCGAAAATCGGTGTATGCTTTGGTCGTCCCTACAGGTTTAGTCATTTTGAAAGTTAAACCTACATTGATTTCATTTCTATTTTTTCTGAACTCATTCCTCAATCCATGAATAAACTATCGAAACTAACATTCGTTTCTATTCTCGATATTATTCTCTGTTATTCCCATATTATTAATATTATTCCCGAAATGTTTCGATGATGCGTTCCACTTCAGCCTTACGATACGCCGTGTTAGGAACTTTCGAATTCAAATCCAGTTTTACAAAATCAATGTTCGGCCAGAGACCAACATCGGTTTGATGAGAACTAAATTTACCAATCGTTTGTTATTTATCGTCGTCGAGATAAAATGTAACGTCGATTCAATCGTAAACGAGGGTTTACTCGTTATATTTACCATCACCTTCAACTTCTTCATCTCCTGTACTTCCTTTTGCTTCCTCTTCATCTTCAGCCTTGATTCCCAGATTTTCCTTTTCGGAATCATTGTTATTTCTTCGCCATAAGATCTTTCTTATCGTTCCTAATCTCACCCATGGGATTGAAATAAATATTATTATGGCGTATATAACTTTCTGACTAATTGCTATACAAAATTAACATTACTTCGATATCAAAGAACACTGTCAACGTTATTATTGATCTTCATATTTCCTCCTCGACTGCGTTGAATCTCTTCGAGGGTGAAAAAGATGGAATTCAAAAGGATACCTCAATGAAATACTATTTACTATGAAGGGATAATCCCTCATTAGAGCAAATATTCCACTTTGATCCACGAGCCGCGTCCATCGTCGGACGACCCTACATCAAACCTTTCCGAACGCAATCTATTATATACTCTTGTAAAGCTGCTTACCATAGGATCCTTTGAAAGGATATATTCCCTAGCCTCGTACCACCGTTCGAACGTAGTTTTGTAAGCAAATATACATGGGACTCGAGAAGGTTCCCCTTTCTTGTTATTATCGATCACCTGACGAACGCGGTATAAAAGAAGGTATTACGGTAAGTTTGAGACAAGAAGACGTTTCAAAAGGAATTGCCTTGCTATTGATTCCAACACGTTGATTGATAGTATTCCTTAGAAGCACTAGAAAAGTTTTGAAACAGGTTCATAATTTTAGTTAATGCAGCATCAGCGATCGACAACGTGTAAATCGATATGTGCTCTCCATGCATGAGGTATATGGAACATCATTTATCTCATCTTTCAAAATTAGTCCAAAGCAGAAGCGTTAGTTGCAATATGCCTTAGCGCAATATGGATTACTTCATATCGTAGTTAAAAGGAAAAAAGTAGGTCGAATTTGATGGGATTGGTCGACAAATTCTTTTCCCCCCACTCATACTCTTCTGTCCTTTTTCGGCTCTTTCGACCGCTGAATAGGAAGTTTCGATTGATTTGCGTAAAGCGAACTGAAATGAAATACACAAAAGGAAATAATCTAAACTAATATTACGAAAGAAAATAAATATAATAACTTTCTCTGAATCCACATTCCCTTGCAAATGCACAGTAAAGAAAGAGAGATGCTTTTTAACCTAAACGATGGAAAAAAAATAGTAGGTAATATTACGAAACAAATTATCGAGTAGCATTTCTTTGGTGAATTTAATACTTACCGATAAATATTTTTAATCATAAAAGCAAGAAAAATATTGATGGCCGGTTATCAACATTTTTTATCCAATTTCCAATTGTAAATTGTAAAGAAGAAGAGGATAAAAAAAAGAATATAGCTCCTATTTAAAGTAATTAAAAAAGGAAAATAACTTGTCCAGCGAATAGAGAACAATTGAAAAATTTATTTCCTCCTGATCCGCATGACATTTCGACTCTTTATATCGTGCAATACGTGGTATCGATTAAGTTGCGTCGAATGTGCTGACTCATCTCATCGTGATCCGCCTCCGTAATTTGCTCGGTCCTAGGGTTGGCGGTTAGGGGAAGAATCTCGCCTGTAGGAGTCGTTCTTCTAATAATTAAAATGAAAATAATGCGTAAGTAGGTGCTAGATAATCGCGTTGTTACTTCATACGTACCAAAGGAAAGTTACAAGCAGTCCAAACGGTACAAACAATTCCTTCATTTCCGCTAGTCTTTTGTTTAATTTATTCATATATGGTAAATTCATATCAGTGATCATTAGTCTATAATTTATTATAAAATTTCAGTTCTACATTATGAAAATGAAACTGATTATCGTGACCAGACCCACCCTAATTCTTATTTCGTTGCTTCTTGCAGAAGGAACTTTATTTTATTTCGTCGCTTAAAGGGGCGTAACCGGATTTCCCTTTGATGACTGCACAATTTAAATGAACAACTGAACGTCTATCCTAAGTACCTTAACTAATCTATGAATTTTAAATTATTTCGGAGATATACGAAATTAAATGAACGCAAAAGCAGTTCCAATAACCTAGAAACTTTGCAGAGGAGCCGAATTAACAGATATCTGAATTCTAATTACGTCAAAAGAAGATACACGGATTTCAACTATGGGCAACGCGATGACTAAACATTCGACATCCGACGATACGTCCTACTTGTATAGAACAAATATCCGACCGTCAACCAAATTAGGAAGTGAAAACGTTTGTCTCTTTTCCATTCCTATATTTAAATGCTAAATCGATCCATGCTGTGTTTATAAAATGGTATGATATTTTAGAGATAAGATATAAATTTTTTTTTCTAAAACGTAATATGGAATATAAAATCTGTATGATGGATGTATAACATAATTATTTATTGAATGTTTACACAGATTTTACAAAGTCCGTGAGGGTGTTTCTATTGATAATTGAATTCATTTCAAATCTTCCGCGTGATATGAAACCCAAGTTGACGAGAGAAGAACGTAATTATCTGGTGTATGGAGACAACGTGACGCCATTGCTAGCGCATTGTTATAGCAATCATTGATCTTGATATAGGATTTTAAGAAACGAGGTACGAAGAGATCGGATATAAGTAACTCGTCGCGTATCTTATCCAATCTTCCATATTAATTCCATCTTTTATAATATAGTACATTGGATTGTGAAAACAGAAGAGTGTTTCAAGAAGCAGTTGGAAAATCTAACCAATGAACGAACATTATCAACCATTGCTCGTAGATTAAATGTCCTTATCTCTTCTGATGTTGATTTACTGCAACGCGATGTTGCAATAGAGGTTGGTTTAATAATGGATAATCACTTTTTCGTCATGCTGCATTGATATATTCATTTATTGGAAACTAGATTGGATTAGAATTTCGCTAAGTAGGTCTATATCCGACGGAGAACATTAAACGGAAATGAAAGTAGCCGTTTTGCTTATAGAGATTAATTTCTTCAAAGAAAATGTACATTGAAGTAGATTGTTTGTGAATTTAAGTTCATCGTAATGTATCGAATTAGTAGAGAACATTTTTTATAAATTCAAGCACGTAGCAGTATATACTCCTTATATACGCATTATATACAAGTTTATTTCGATCGACTGTAATACTCCATTGCTATTCACATGCTACGTGTGTTTAATGTGACCCTCAACATCGTAATACGTATCATAATGCAGTGTAGTATGCGATTAACATTAAATTTTCATTGCTGCTTTGTTGTTGGTCGATGATATAAAGTAGGAATTCAGAGAAAATCTTTTGTCATATTTATTTTATTTTCGTAGTATCAGTGTTTTCCTTTTACGTGTTTCATTTGAAGATCAGACCACATTTCCTATTACGTGGTCGAAAGAGCTGAAAAGGCTGAAAAGGATGCGAGTTGGGGGATACGAATTTTTCGATCAATCCCTATTAATACAAGTTTTTATTTTTTCGTCACTACCTTTTGAAATAGCTCATTTGATCTACATTGCGTTATTAATATTGCAACAAACGCTTCTTATTATAAGCTTAATTAAGCTCTAATTTAAAGAAAGAATAGAAAGGAAAATACGTATGCGTATATCTTATGCGCGGACTATGAATTATATGGTATCGATCGGCGGAATTGTATCATCTAAGATTTTTAAATCATCTTTAAAACTTCTTCGAGGTACTATAAGTTATCGTTTTCTTTTCCAGCATCGTCCTCGTCTTTATGAGATTTGATGACTGCGTTCATTATGGGATTGAGAATACCTAGGAAGAGGAAGAAGAAGGTGGAACATTTATGCTTGACGATGAAGTTTCGAAAGACCAGTGTGGCGCAGTTTTGTAAAACTTGGAACAGTGGTACGAGAAAGTGGGATTTCATCAAAGGATCTAACGTAAGCGGCTTTAGCTAGAGGATATATGAGATTGTACTCGGAAAGATTTGTCGATGGGCCGTCCGACGTTTCAAGCGGTACATGGATCAAAGGACAATTGAAATGAAATTAAGGGAGATTTATCATACAAAATAATTTAACGTACAGGGACGATCAAAAGATTCATTGTTTTTGGAAATAATAACGTTAGCAGGGGAATACTTTTAAATTATAGGTGAAATAGAAAGTCCACGTTTACGTCATCGTTATTCCCTCAATTTAACTGAAGTAACCATTCGATAGAATTAAAGAAGGAGAAGTGTTGAATTCTACATTGAAAATTATTATGACATAATAATCACGACATGTACTTAAAAAATATTCGTAATATTTAATGTGCGTTTTTCATAG
>NC_057707.1:736081-740665 GCF_014466175.1 Vespula pensylvanica | reverse complement strand
CGTCCTGTGAACGTTTGTACGTACGAATCCTCTCTTATTTGGATAATAAAGAGAGCATTCTTTCATTTGCTTTCCCCTTATCAGACCAAGCAGACAATTGGACCCAGCAGGAATTGGAATTAATATGGAAGTTTGGATAAGATACGTGACGAGTTACTTATATCCGATCTCTTCGTACCTCCTTTATTAAATCTGATATCAAGATCAATGGTTGCTATAATAATGCGCTAGCAATGGCGTCACGTTGTTTCCATACACCGGATAATTACGTCCTTTTCTCGCCAACTTGGGTTTCATATCACGTGGAAGATTTGAAATGAATTCAATTATCAATAGAAATACCCTCGCCGACTTTGTAAAATCTGTGTAAAAAGTCAATAAATTATTACAAAACATGCCTATGATATAAATTTTATATTAAATAATGAAAATATCTTACCACTCGATAAACACAGCATTGATTGCTTCAACATTTAAGTATAAAAGTAAATCTGGATGAAAACGACAGTAGTGATAGTGATATCATCTAACAAGAAAACCGGGAGATCTCATAGATAATGATAGGGACGAAAATGTTGGAAAAGTATGGCTTAAAAATTCATCATAGATTTGCTAGAAAATTATTAGTGATAAAATTTTGGTCTTTTTATAAGAAAATATGTTCTGCGATATCTACAAATTCTTATAAATTAAGCATCGTTATAATATATTATTTGGTTTTGAAGTTATGATATATTATATGATGCGAGTCGTAGGACTACGTTTGCGCGATAAAGTATCGATTTGTTGAGAGCTTACGTGCGAAAGTGCGCAAAGCAGAAAGCGTTACTACGTGTGTTGCGCATTAATTGCTTTCACGCACGGAAAGATCAAAAATGAAATTAATTAATAGGAAATAAACTCCTCTAATAATCTCTTCTAATTCGACATATTACTTTTCTATTTTATTTTTCTTTTTTTTTCTCTTCTTCTTTACGGTTTACAGTTCGAGATTAACTGAACAATGTTGACGATTGACAATTTTTTTCTAACTTGTATGCCTAATAATGACTATCAATAAGAATTAAATTCTCAGTTTTTTCATCTCTCGAAAATATCATTTCTTTTGCTATATTATGCAATATTAAAAAATATGGATTCAGAGAAAACCTTTCGCAATATTCATCTTTCTTTTTTTTTCGTTATACCATCTTCTTTCTTCCCTTTTACGTATTTTATTTCAATACGCTATACACAGCCCAATTAAAGTTTCCTATTACGCGGCCGAACAAACTGAAAAGGCCAAAAAGAGTATGAGCCAGGGGGAAATGAATTTTTCGATCAAACCGTTTTAATTCGACAAATTACTTTATTCCATTTTCTCTTTCTTATTTGTATCCTTTAAAATTCCTATCAATAAGAATTAAATTCTAATTTTATTTCATCTCTGGAAAATATCATTTGTTTTGCTTTTTACGCAATATTAAAAAGTATGGATTCAGAGAAAATCTTTCGCCATATTCATGCTTTTCTTTTCCGATATATCATCTTCTTCTCTTTTACGAATCTCTTTTTAATGCGCTTTACTCGGGTCAATTAAAATTTTCTATTTCGCGGCTGAAAGGACAGAAACGATCGAAAAGTATATGGATTGGAAGGAAATTAATATCTCGATGAATCCTTTTTAATTCGACATATTATTACGATTTATTTTTAACTACCACATATAAAATAATCCACATTGCATAACCGAATATAGAGACGAATGTTTTGATTGATCTCTCCCTACCAAAGATTCACATTCCATGAAACAAAATTAATTCTTTTAGTAATATTCTGTTATGAAAACGACTTGTCGATCAGTAATACACATATTTGTGATTCCTATCTGACCAAATCGGCCAATGAACTTGTTTATGTAAAGAATATTCTTGTTGGTCATAATAGAAATAACATCGAGGGTGAATTGATCAGCATGAGATGTACCTTCCTATGAACAAATACATTTGTTCATAGGAAATAGCTTCGAAGAAGCCTTCGTCAAAAAGATATTCTTCATCTATCTTGGAATGTCAAACAATTGACTTTCGAATATGTCGGGGATCCAAAACGTTGTGCTTTAACATTTTCAATTTTTTGTTACAATTCCTCGGAGGCGACATGACGCATTATATTATAGCAAGAATTTAAAAAAAGGAAGAAAAGAAAGATGTATATCCGTATATCTTATGCGCGGACACATCTTATGAACGACATAGTATCGATCGGCGTTATTCTATTACCTAATATTATTAACGACTTCCAAAACATTTTTAGTGCTTCTTCGTTGATGATACTATCAATCAATGTGCTGGATTTGATAGGAAGGCGTTTCCTTTCCAAATATCGTCCTTGTCTTTACGTGATCCGTAGTATTGTGCTCCATACCGTCTTCATCATTTGATCGAGATTAACCAGTGGGAAGAAGAAGAAGAAGAAGACAAAAGGTTTATAATGGTGGTGACGACGATCCTTGACGAGATTAATATTGCGCCGTTTTACATTCGAATGGTTGCACTAGGAGACGGAAAATACATTATTGAAAGAATCCAAAGTTAGCGGTATAAGTTAGAAGGAATATTCAAGTATGGTTGGAGAGATTTGTCGAAGGGGTGTTCGTTGATGTTAACGAAATACGGATTAAAGTGGACTTGAAATGTTAGACAGGTTTATCATTGAAAATGATTAAATCTTCATGTACGATAAAAAGATTTACCGTTTTTTGAGGTAATAGTGTTAGCCGGGGAATAATTTTAAATTATGCGTTGAATATTCAGCATACGTTTACATCTTCATGTCATCGTTATATCATCAGTTTAACTAATTATGAAAAGTAAATAAAAAGAAAAAGAGAGGAAATGTTTGATTCAATGTTCCAAATTGTTTGTCAGAATATTCATGTACATAAAGATAATATATAATGAATGTATTTCAGAAATATAAGTTTTATTACGCGACACGAATTTTGACTGGGATTTAATGAAAATGCATGTACACATTACGTTCTTCCATTTGTATCGTCATGTACCGTGGTATTAAACCATTCGTCATTACCTCCCTCCATAGCTGTGTTCATTGTGCGCACGCCTGCGAGTTAGGTCATGTAGGCGGTAATTCGAGCGCGGTCCTGTGGGCGTGCGTACGAATACCTCCTCCCTTATTATGAAAAGAGGAAAGAAGAAAATTTTTTCATTTGTCTTTCTCCCATTAAACTAAGCAGACAATGCGATAATACGATCAGCTATTTAGCTGCATCATTTAATTTGCAGATCGATTTTATAATTTTGATCTCGCTGTAGTAGCATCTGAGTTGGGTCACTGCGTGTAATGTCGACAAAAACGAACTTTTGAATGGCTTTGTCGATTGCCCTCACTTTCTAAAAGTGAAAATTTCAAACTTAATTTTTTTGATAATTTTAAATTCGTGTAAACGATATAGATTCACGAGGAGTTAAACGACCAACGGTATAAGCAATAGTAAATTACGTTAAACGTTACACGCCAGGGAACACCTCCGAAGCAACAAATAATTTTCATTTATTTTCTACTAGACTTAAATGTTGAGATACGTCGGTCATTGGCAACGTGTGAAGTCAACAAATTATTGATTTGGACGGTTACCGGATCAGTTCTCCCTCGTACTCCGACGAATAGACATCGAAGCTATCTCACTGTCACCTGCAAAGAATGAATAAAATTACATTCACGTACATGTGTATATAAAACAAATCATTACGTAAGTTTTTCTCTAAGGTAATTGCAAAAATATGTAATGAACTAGTCAAAATAGTTGTATCTCTCTCTGTGAATACATGTAATCAAGCAAATTATTATTGTTAAAGATTTTGGAAGATTAGTTCCATGATAACTTTTAACCCTTAATATCATATCACTATCGATCGAATGAAATACTCTTTTGTAATTAATTAACTTAACAGATAATTAATTAAGATAAGAAAGTGTTAGATGTTAACATTCCAAGGTATTTTTATAAATTATTACAAATATCTTACTATGTTTCCGTAATAATACACGTATGTATGTATCATTAGTATCAGTTCAGTTCTCTGGTCCTATGTAAAAAGATATGGGATTATGAAACCAAATCTTTGGGAATCCAATCGCTATGGTCATTCTCTTCATAGCAATAAGACTATAATACGATCAATTTAGAAATTTAAAACGATATTTTCACACATTTTATTATTATAATTATTGCTCGTTGCTAATCAAGAAAATAAAAAATTACTTACAGCAGATTTCCAACAATTGATGCACCAAGTAGATTTAATATTCCTTTAATATTTCTTTCTCTTTAAATTCTCATTAATATTTCTCTCTAATGGTTCCTTGAATTCTGCATCGACCCTTGTCGACGCGTCTATATGGAACATCAACTTCTAGCAAAGTTTGTAGTATGACCGCATCGAAACTCTATCCTAGGAATAAAATAAAATACCGAATTAACACTTTACATCTTTTCTACCCTTTTTATTTCTTGAAAGTAAAACATTATTATTCTCTACCAGATTTAGATTTATTCAAGACATTTTTGGTAGTAGAAGA
>NC_057707.1:733835-735981 GCF_014466175.1 Vespula pensylvanica | reverse complement strand
GTATACTAAAGTTCACGAGATATTTTTATTATGAGAAAGTGTCAACAACAAAATGAATTCCTTTTGATTTAATATTAATCCTTGGTAGGTAGCGATCAATAAAACGAAACAGAAGCGTTTCTTTAATATGCAGTCATTCAATGTGGACTATTTCATATGGTAGTTGACAGCAAGAAATCATAGTACGTCGAATTCAAAGGGATTGGTCAACATGTTCCTTTCCCCCCGCTTATTCCCTTTCGCGGAACTTTCGGTTCTTTCGAACGCGGAATAGGAAGTTTCGATTCACTTGCGTGAAGCGAATTCAAATGAAATAGGCAAAAAGAGAAAAAAAGAAAATAAACGTAACGCATGATTTTCTCCGAATCCATCTTCTTTTCCACTGTGTAAGAAAGAAATAGAGATGTCTGCTAACTTATATAACAGAAAGAGAATAGAAGGGAATATTACGAAAGAAATCTTCAAGCAAAATTTCTTGCTGGAAGTTAGTACTTATTGATAAATAATTTAACGATAAAAAGAAGAAAAATATTAATATCCAATTTCTAATTGTAAATTATCAAGAAACAAAGGGGCTGAAGAGGAGAAAAGAAGGAAAGGGAAAGAGGAAACTAGTACAATGAATAACGCAAAATTGAAAAATTTATTGTCTTCCGATCCCCATGACATTTCGTCTCTTTATATCGTGTAATACGCGGTATGGATTAACCTGTGTATATTGTCTTAGCTCTTTCCACGGAGCATCGTCTCGGTAAATAGGTGGGTCTTCCAAGGTGACGATTTGGGGAAAAATGTCGCTCGCAGAAGTCACTTCTTCAACTATGTTACACAAGTAAGCGCTAAATAATCGCATGCATACTTGATACGTCCAAAAGGAATCTTCCAAGCAGTCCAAACGTTCGAAACAATCTCTTCCTCTTGCCAGTCTTTTGTTTATGTTATCCACGTGAGGTAAATTTATCAGTAGTCACTAGTATATAAATTATTCGAAAATTTCAAGTCTGTATTACGAAAATGAATCTGATTCTCATGATCGATACCATCGTAATTATTAAATTGTTGCTTCTCTGAGAAGTTACTTTGTGTCGCTTAGAAGGGCGTAAACGGATTTACCTTTATTGAATGTAGAATTTAAAGGAACAATTGAACGTGTATCCTAAGTCTCACCTAATCTACGAATTTTCAATTATTTCAGAAATATAAAAGATAAAACGTAGTCGAAAGCAGTTCCGATATCCTACAAGATACATGGAAGTATTGAGAAGAAGCCGAATTAGGAATTAGGAATCGATATCTAAGTTCTAATTACTTGCGAAGAGGATACGCATTTCAGCTACACTTAACCTGATAATTGTATATTCGACATCCGAAGTGAAACGTAATTACATTCGTACTTCCTATTCTTCGTACGTCCGACGATACGCTCTACATGGATAGTACAAATCTGAGAGCATTGAAGAAATTAGGATATGAAAACGTTTTCCTTTTTAATCTTATATTTGAGTGGTAAATCGATCAATGCTGTGCTTATGGAATGGTAACACATTTTGGAGGTAAGATATAAATTTTTTCTTCTAAAATGTAATATGGAATATAAAATCTGTATAGATAGGTATATTTTATAATAATTTATTGAATATTTACAAAGATTTTATGATGGCGACAAGAGTATTTCTATTAGTAAGTGGGCCATTAGGTCTCTTGACTCTAGCTATCATGAAGGTACGTACTTCTTTGCTGCATATAAATCAAGACCAGATATAATTTTCAACTAGTACAGTGAAGAATATTCTATACGGAAGGCAAGATATTATATGAAGCAAAGGAGTTGAGTAATAATATATGAATAAGAATTACAATATTTTTTCAAGGAGTTTTACGTTACATATCGTTCGTACACGCAACGAAAGAAGCCGACGATGCTCACGAATTTATTAGAAATCTTCCAAGTGATATGAAACTCAAGTTGGTGGTAGAGGCACCTAATTACCCGGTGTATGGAAACAACTTGTTGCTACTGGTAGGGCGTTGCTGTAGCAACCACTTACTTCAATATCGGATTTTAATAAACGAGGTATGAAGAGATCGGATCTAAGTATCTTGTCACCTATCTTATTCAATCTTTCATAAGAATTTCACCTTTTAT
>NC_057707.1:732051-733735 GCF_014466175.1 Vespula pensylvanica | reverse complement strand
ATCTTGTCACCTATCTTATTCAATCTTTCATAAGAATTTCACCTTTTATAATATTGGATTGCGAAAACAGTAGAGTGGTTCAAGAAGCAGTTGGAAAATCTAACAAAAGAATGAGCATTGTTAGCGACTGCTCGTAGATTAAAAATCTCTTAAATCTTCCGATCGTGATGTACCGCAAGGTGATGTTGCTATAGAGGTTGGTATGATAATGGATAATCGGTTTTTCCTTTGCTTGATTGATATATTCATGTATTGGTAACTAGATCAGATTATAATTTCGCTAAATAGATATACGTCCGTCGAAAAGCTTTAAATGGAAGCAAAATTGGACGATTTTTTTTTATAAATTAATTTCTTCAAAGAAAAGCTTCGTCAAAGTACATTTGAATTCATCGTAATATATCGAAGTAAGAAGGAACATTTTTTTATAAAGTAAAATACATAGCAATATATACTTCTTAAATACGGATTATATAAAAGATTATTTCGATTAACCGTAATACTACATTTGTGTACAAATGCAATGTTTGCTTAATGTGCAGCTCGTCTTCACAATATATACCATAATGCGCAACAGTATGCGATTAACATTAAATTTTCATTTCACTGCATTATTGCGCTATGATAAAACGTAGGAATTCAAAGAAAATCCTTTCTCATATTTATGTTCCTTTCGTAATATCAATGTTTTTCTTTTACGTATTTCATTCGAAGGTCAGTCAACGTTTCCTATTAAACGGTTGAAAGAACCTAATAGACCGAAAAGGATATGAGTTTCTCGGTCAATCCCTTTTAATGCGACGAGTTATTATTTTTTCGTTACTAACTTTTGAAATAACTCATAGGAAATGATGCACATTGCGTGACTACATATTGCAAACAAAACAAGGCTTCTGCCTCGTATTTTTATCGATTTATCGATAGCAAATATTAATATTCAATCAAAAGAAACTAGTTTTTTTCTTGATAATTTCTCATAATACAGATATCTTATGCGCGTTGATATACACATTAGTGAATCGCTTCTAAAAGGGTTGTTCGTGCAAAAAATACATTTTCTTCTTCTTGTCACAATGTAGATTATATCACGGGGGAATTGATCAGTACGAGTATCCAATTGTTCTTTAACATTTCCATGCTTTTGTAGCGATCCATGTGCGTTGATAACGCTCTACATCGCAGCTCGAATTTGAAAAAAGGGCAGAAAGAAAAATCCGTATGCTTATATCTTATGCGCGGACTACGAATCATATAGTATCGATCGGCGGTATTGTATTATCTAAGATCATCAACGATGTTTAAATCATCTTTAGTATCGTTTCTCCGATGTACTATAAGTTATCGATTTTGTTTCGAGCACCGTCCTCGTCTTTGTGTGATCTCATACTGCGTTCATTATTTGATTGAGAATACGTAAGAAGAGGAAAAAGAAGGGAAAACATTCGTGCTTGACGACGAACTTTGGAAAGACCAACGTGGCGCTGTTTTATAAAGCTTGGAAGGGTGCTACGAGGACATGTAATTTACCTTTATAAAAGGATTCAAACGTGAGCGGATTTAGCTATAGGATATGTGCTATATTGCTGAAAAGAGTTCGTCGAAAGACCGTCGGACGTTCCACGGTGGCACCGGTCAAAGGGGAATTGAAATGAATCTGAGGGAGATTTATCATACAAAATAATTT
>NC_057707.1:723020-731951 GCF_014466175.1 Vespula pensylvanica | reverse complement strand
TGATTTTGCAAATCTCGATTTGACCTCGAAAATTCCTAACACGGTGTATCGTAAAATGGAAAGTGAATGGATCATCGAGACCTATCGGGAATAATAATAATAATAATATGCAAATAACAGAAACTAATATCGAGAATAGAAACAAATATGAGAGTCGAATGTTTATTCATGGATTGAAGAATGAGCTAAGAGAAATCGAAATGGAACTAAGGTATGTTTAACTTTCAAAATGAATAAACATGCAGAGACGATCAAAATATTTACCGATTTTCGAGATAATAATGAATACGTTTAAGTCCTACAAGAAATGATAGTATCACGCTTACGTCATCCTGTTATCGTTATTATACATGTAAACAATCACTCAATGCAATAAAAATAGAAGAAATGTTGGATTTGTACATCGTAATATTCACGAAATGTGCTTCCAAAATATTTATAATATACGTAATTATATGTACGAATTGCAGAAATGTATGAATCTTGATGTTTCTGCGTAGAGCGAATTCTCTTGTTAATAAGTATTAATTAAGATTTAATGATATGCATCTACGTAATACGCTTCTCCGTACTTATCGGTAATACGATTTGTTATTACCTACCTCCATCTATGCGTACTCTTGTGAGCTTATTAATTTAAGCTAAATCAAGTGGGGCGGTAATGAATGCGTAGTGTGTGTGCGTACAACTCTTGTCTCGTTTGGTCGAAAATAAGAAAGGAATTATTTCATTTGTCTTTTCCTCAGCAAACCAAACAGAGAGTTGGACGATACAATTAGCTGTGTAATTCAATTACCTATTTACATGCATTCTTTAATTACCCAATTAGCTCTTTTGCAGTGCAATGGACCACGTCACTGATTTAATGCTTTTATAAGATGAATACACTTTCCTAAAAATTCTTTCTCGATAGGAATACTTCAACAAATGATTCAATTCTACTTCTAGCCATCTAATATTTAGTATATTATGTTTCAAACAGATTAGTTTCTTGGAAAGTATTATATTTCAGAAATCGATTATTTCTTATTACGTATAAAGGAGTATAGCTGCTATTTTATGATATTTTTATTAACACAATATTTTTATTTTGCGAATCCGTCATCCGAATGATGTTATTACTCAATGAGCGCACATATAACAAACATTTACGTAAAACTTCGTTCAACATAGTAGCGGGCTATTACATTGTTTTCTTGGTACTGTTATTGGATGAAGCGATCGACATCGCTCAAATTGTAAGTTATAAGTGTTATAGAAAGATAACTTTCCTGTGAAATTGAGATTACAATTCCTTCTAAATACGATATTCAAAATTCTCATTTCCATGTAATGTCAACATTCTCTTCACAAACAATAAGTAAATATGAATTAATAAATACCGATGAAAATTAGAGCCTTAGAAATTAGGATAGAAAATATGCATATGTAGAATGACGGATCAGGGATATTAAAGTGGAAAAAAAATCACAAAGTGTAAAGAAGGAGAAAAAAAATGGATTTCTCCTTAACGGTAGTATCGATAAAAATTATTTGTAACATTGTGATGAAATTACCGGGGATGACATAGTATCTCATCAATTTATGAAAAATAGTGGGATAGAAAATAGACGGAAGACAAACTGTGATTTCATTCTTGAATTTATTGTATCCTTTAAAAGGAAGTACAATTTGTTTATTGTGTCGTCATTTAAGCGTGTTTCTAAGAGATACAGAAGAGAAAGGCCCAGAATAATATATTGGCCACCAACCATCCACGATAATGAATTCTATATCATCTATATCGTTTTAAACAACATACCCTTGATAATATAAACCATACTTCAATACTAATTATAAACCATACTTTTGTTATCTCTGAATTCATTGTTATACCAATTATTTTTGTACAGCCAGTCCTATTATTAATAGAGAGGCGTAGATCGTTCGTCAGAATTCTAAAAGTTTTCTTCGCGAAAATTTAGATAAATAATTTTTCCTGATAAGTTCTGCCTGATGTGTTCATGAATGCAATTTTAATTATTCTTTTCACACGGCAGACGGACTATATACATATATACACAAATACATACATTTATATATATATATATATATATATATATATATATATATACCTATATATCTTACTATATACTAGAGTCTAATACGTTTATATACCTACTTATTCACACATTTGTCATCATGTTGATAAATGAAAATGAAATTAAAGAGAAACTTGAAAAATAAATTGAATAATACAAACGTGTCATTAAGAAAGAAGTAAAGAGATGTTTGTCGGTAAAATAAAGCAACTGATACCGGTTCCATACTTTCATATATCTCTACAACAAATATAAATGTAAACTCGACTGTTGAAAAATGTTTGCTTTTCATTTAATCTAAAAAAATTTTTATTTATTATTATTTAATTTATTTTTTACCAGGAAATTAAATGCTAAATTCAAAGTAAGTAAACATAAAATTGACATTAAAAAAAAACAATAATAGAGAAAATGCAACCAAATATATATTTCGAAAGTGTTAGAGATTAAAAAATATTTAAGAAATGGGCCGATTTTATGTAATATTAACTAATAAGATTTTCAAATGAGTTACAAATTGAATTTAATCTGCTTCTCTGCCCTTACTTTTTGCCGAACCAATTAATTACAATAAATCTTTGAACAAATTTATGACAAATTAAGAGCAACAACAAAATCGTATACTTGAATTGTTTCAAAACTTATCATGAGTATCGTAGAAAATTATATGGAATATAATTCTGATTTCTTTTGCAGGAAATTTGTTCGTCGACGTATATAAATTTGTATAAATCAAATACAATTATGTAATATGTTCCGATATAAACCACCTTTGCGGGACGAAATGCCGTCTTCCTGGTGATTATCGTTCGCAAGTGCGTCGAGTACATATGGTAAATACGAAATAATATCAAAATATATATCATTCGGGGCTTTTTATACGTTTACTGAAAGAAAAAAGAATTTGTATCATTTTCCTTGCTCTTTAAAAAATTGAAAATTATTATTACTTTACTAACGATTATAGCATTTCAACTTAGAAATAATATATAATCGACAGATGAAGTGTTTTCATGATCGTAATATTTAAACGATATTATATTCGCTGAAACATTACGAATATCGGAACGCGCGAGGAACATAAGAAAATTTTAAACTAAAATTCAGTAATTTATAATTTTGTTCTCGGAATGGTTGCATATGAGTTGCGTAGATGCACATAATATCAACAAAATCGTACTTTTGAGTGATTTTGCCGATTGCCCTCTTTTTAAAAGGTGGAAACTTCAAACTTAATGCTTCAGATAATTTAAACTATATAGATGTACGACGAGTTAAATAAATCACTATTTAAAGAATAGTAAATTACGATAAACTTTACGCGCTACGGAACACCTCGCAGGCAAGAAGTGATTTTGATTTATTCTCTGCTAGACTTAACGTTTAAAATGACGCTCGCTCGCTACGTGAAAAGTCAAAAAATGATTGACTTGTACGATTACCATGTCAATTTTCTTTGCACTTCGACGAATGAACATGGAAGCTCTCTCGCTGTCGCCTGCAAGGAATGAAGAAAATTACATTCACATATGTATATACTACAAAAGATATTATGTAGGTTTATCTGCAAACTGTTTGTAAACAAAATCTAATGAACTTATGACAAATTAAAAAAAATAATACGTAACCCAGACGCAACCCAAACGATATCGGTTCGGTTACTGATACCTGTCTCTCGAAGACAAACCGCTTGTCTGTTCGTTTCTCAGTTTTCTTGTTACAATGGAATCGTGTATCTCTATTCTAATTGATTAACTGAAAAAAGTAGCTCAACTAGTATGAAGCAAGCAAATCAATCCGTATGTTGGACACGTCAACGTATAGTACCATCGGTATAGCAAACACGGAATAATATCACGGAATTAATAAACAAGATTTTGACTATACGATTAGTTGAATATACGCAAATAAATTATGCAATTTTCTGTATCATGCTATATAAAGAAAAAAAAAGTTATGTAAATGAATCCTTGCGTTAGACGTTATAAAATTTGAATAAGATTCAACTTACTAAGAACATGAAGAATATAACCGGCGATTCTTCACTCTTCTTTAATAAAAATTTCTTCCTTCATTAAAATCAATGTTTCTTTCCTTCTATAATTTAAATATACTTTTTCATTTTAATCAGTATCCCCTTTCTTCTTTAATTTAAATATCCTTTTTCGTTTTAATTTATCTATTCATTTTCTTTTTGATGTTATTTCGATTTACATCCTTGATGATCCTCAGATTGATATAGATATTAGGTTATTTTGTAAACAAATACATAAATAAATATGTACATAATTAGACTTTAATACATAGAAAGTACACAGTACGGGGAAAGACGTGTATATATATACACAAATACACACACACACACACACACACACACACACACACATATGTATTTACGTATACATCAAATCTATCTACCGTCTAAAAAGAAAATATACAATTTAATTTTAAACAGAACGTAATGAACTTACCAAGTAGGTAGCGAAAATAGTGCCATCTCCCTCTATTAATAATTGCGTCTTGCACGAGTGCCTGTAAGAGAATAATTAGAAATTAATATTGCATTGCGATTGATAGATCAAAACACAGTTTTATATCAACCCGGTAATTAAAAAAGAAGTCTGTCAAATATTACCATTCCAAATATTTAAACGAAGTTTTAATCCAAATAAAACGAATTATACTACTTCCTCTGTCTAATATTATACAATAATATACCGAAGACAAATTGCACAGTGTAAAAGAAAGTGTTAAATAATCATAAAAAAATAACAATTTTCTATAGTATACTATGTAACAATATATCGTAGTATTAAACACGAAATTGTATAATATGGTCTATAATGTGGTATCTCTAATAAAATTCATAGATATGTACACAGAGTTATACAGTTATCTATAGCACGGTACATACAGAAAAAAATTTTATGAAAATAAATCCTTGAATTAATATTAGACAATATTATATACAAATAAAATTTACCTAACGAGGGGATCTTGTTTAAGAAGATGATTTCCATTATCGTAATGGATCAGTGACTAATATATAATTCTAGGTGCTTCCTCTTCCGTATGTCCTAGGAACTTGCTCAAAAGACGACTCGATACCAAGAGAAGGAGCGTTTCAATTCCTGCGGATAGCTAGTTTACCTGTTCCATTGAGTCGAGCATGTGATGTTTCGTTCTATCCCCTCTTTTTCATATATTCACGTGGGTAGTAACCCCGACTATCTCTTCACAATGTTACCAATCATTTGTGATCGATACTATGATAAAGGGAAATTTTCTGCTTGTTTTCAACCTTCTTATACGTTTTTGATTCCTTTTTCTCCTTTCGAATCCACCTATTGGTTATTCTCCATACCCATACGCTTTCGATCACGTTAATTTGTAAAAATCTAATTTTATTCATTTTTTTACGAGGGCAAAAATCTTTAGGTATTATCTTATTCATATTTATTTATTTTTTGTACAGAGAACGTTGACATTACCAAAAAAGCAAAATTGAAAAGATCGTATTCAGAAGGTAGAGTAATTTCATGGTAAATATTCCTATATTTATAACATATGTTTCGAGCGATGTCGGACGGAGGATTAAATAACGGTAGCTGTAAAAGATTATGGTAAACCTCTATTATTTTGTGGAGAGTGCTATATCAGTGTTATATTATATTTGAACTTATTGAGAAATATAATCAAATCGCTGTTATACTCTGTTACACGTAATAACAAATTATCGAGTGAATAAATACGATATTTTCTAATGAACTAATTAGTATATAACAATATACAAAGTATTGGATGACAAGAAATACAACTAGATAATTTCTTAAGTTCTCCAATAAGAAGTAAGTTTTTAGAAAAATGAGATCATTTGTATTGTACATCGACCTGCACAAGACTTGATTAAATGTGTAGGTAATTAAACGATGCAGCTAAATAGATAATTGAGTTATGCAGCTAATCCTATCATTCAATCTGCTCCATGGTTTCATAAGGTAAAGACAAACGAAAAAATACTTTTTCTATATTCAAAATCAGACGGGATGTATACTAAATGCACACAGGACCGCGTACCTATTCCTGCCCACTTACATTGCCGCACATAAGCGTGCACAAGAGCACACGTGCATGGAGCGAGATAATATCAAATCGTTTTCTATTCGACGATACGTTTGGAAGAATGTAATACGCTTATGCATTTTCATTAAATCCCTTTCAGAACGTACTAACGAGAGAATCCTGGCTACGCAGCAAATAAATTCGTGGAAATTCGTATTTTTGTGCAAAACATGAATGAAATATTATGACTACCTTTTACTTAGACGACGTGAATATTATGGCACACAATTTAGAAAATTAATTCAACATTTCTTTCATTTTTAATTTAATTGAATGATTACTTAATTTAATCTGATGAAATCAAGATGGCAAAGTGACGAAAGCATGGAATTAACATTTCTCGTGCGATGTAAATTTATTCATTATTATATCGAAAATCGGTAAATCCTTTGGTTGTCCCTACAGTTTAACAATCATTTTGAAAGTTAAACCTACCTTGGTTTCATTTCGATTTTTTCTGAGCTCATTCCTCAATCCATGAATAAGCTATCGAAACTATTACTCGTTTCTATTCTCGATATTATTCTCTGTTATTTCCGTATTATTATTATTATTCCCGAAAGATCACGATGATCCATTCAACTTCGTCCTTACGATACACCGTGTTAGGAACATTTGAATTCAAATCGAGAATTACGAAATCAATTTTTGGCCAGAGACCAACATCCGCTTGATTAGAATAAAATTTACCTGTGGAATTATCGTCATCGAAATAAAATCTAACGTCGATTCAATCGTAAACGAGCATGGACTCGTAATATTTACCGTCCCCATCAATTTCTTCATCTCCTGTAACTCCTTCTACTTCCTCTTCATCTTCAACTTTGATTCCCAAATTTTTCCTTTTGGAATCATTGTTAATCACCATAAGATTTTCCTTATCGTTCCAAATCTTACCAATGGTATTTAAATAAATATTATGATATATATATATATATATATATATATATATATATATATATATATAACTAATTGCAATCCAAATAAAGATTAGTTCGATAACCAAGAACATTATCAACGTTATTATTGATCTTCATTTTCCCTCCTCGACTGCCTTGCATTCCTTGGAGGATGGATAAAGATTGAATCAAAAAAATACCGAAATGAAATATTATTTTCTATGAAGGATATTCCCTCATAAGAGCAAATATTCTACTTCGCACCACGATCCGCGTACGCCGTCGAACGACCCCCCGACAAACTTTCGGCACTCAATCGATTATATCCTCTTGTTAAAGCTGCCTACCGATGGGTCCTTTAAAAGGGTATATTCCCTAGCCTCGTACCGCCATTCGAATGTAGGTTAGTAAAACATACTATATCGATCTCCAGAAGATTCGTCGTAATGGCAATTAAAAACTTTGCCTTCCTGTATCTCTTTCTGGTTATTATCGACTACCTCACGAATGTACGGTGTAGAACAAGGTATAGAACAAAGTAATTAGATAGAGACAACAGGATGTTTCAAAAGGAAATGCTATTAATTCCAACAAGTTGATTGGTAGTATTCTCTAGAAGCACTAGAAAAGTTTTGGAAGAGGTTCATAACTTTAGATAACCGATTGATAACGCGTAAATCGATATGTGCTCTCCATGCGGGAGGTATATGGAACATTTTTTATCTCATTTTTCAAAATTAGTCCCATAACATGAAGCATTACGTCACTGTTTATCAAATGTAAAGAAAAACAGAAAATATTAAAGGACCAAATGAAAAAAAAAAAGATCGGAAAAGAAATATTTTTTGCGTAAAAAACGTTTTTGGCCGAAGTTTGACAGACGAAAATTATAAATGTTAATAATAACGCTCACGAAATACGTTTATTAGGAGGAAATGTCACCAAAAAATTAATTCCTTTTCATTTAATATTAATCCTTGGTAGGAAGTGATCAATAACACGAAGCAAAAGCATTTGTTGCAATATGCCGTAATGCAATATGGATTATTTCATATCGTAGTTAAAAGAAAAAAAGTATGTCGAATTAGATGGGATTGGTCGACAAATTCTTTTCCCCCGCTCATACTCTTATCTTCCTTTTCAGCTCTTTCAACCGCGGAATAGGAAGTTTCGATTGATTTGCGTAAAGCGTATTGAAATGAATTACGCAAAAGAAAATAATCTTAACTAATATTACTAAAGAAAATAAATATAAGAAAGAATTTCTCTGAAACCATATTCCTTTGTTAATGCACAATAAATAAAGGGTGATGCTTGTTAACCTAAATGATAGAAAAAGAATAAAAGGTAATATTACGAAACAAATTTTCACCTAGTATTTCTTGGTCGAAATGAATACTTAGTGATAAATATTTTTAACCATAAAAGCAAGAAAAATATTAATGGCCGATTATCAAAATTCTTTAGACAATTTCCAATTAGAAATTCAAAAGAATTGGAGGATGAAAAAAAAGAAATAAACAGAAATTAAAAGAGGTGTATATCTTGTCCAGTTAATAGAGAACAATGGAAAAATTTATTTCCTCCCAATTCCCAGGTCATTTCGGCTCTATATATCGTGCAACACGTGGTATCGATTAGTCTTGGCCGAATGTATTAAACCATCCCACGGAGCTCCGCTTCGGTAATTGGCTCGATCTTCTAATGTTATGATTTGTGGAAGAATGTCGCCTGTAGAAGTCATACTTTCAATAATTTTCGAACAAATAATACGCAAGACTTAAATAATCGCCTGTATACTTCATACATCCCAAAGTAGATTTCCAAAC
>NC_057707.1:719781-722920 GCF_014466175.1 Vespula pensylvanica | reverse complement strand
TAATGAATAAATACCCTTCTTGTTTTCTAAATAAGAGAGGAGATGTACGCAGACACGAGTATTGATTCTCGCCCACTTGACTGGGAGACGTAAGCGCGCACATACATGGAGAGAGATAACAAGAAATCGATTTATATGATAGTTCTTGACGATAGGTACGCGAGAAGGTATTATGTATGTGGAGATCGTTATATGCCGTTCAATACCCGTTAGCAAGGGAATTTGTTAACATGGGGGATCATATATTTTTGCAAAAAAATCGAAATTTTGTCCTTTATAAGTTTCTACGATGTTTGTGATAAATGTTGAAGCAATTCAATATTATCATGTCTCTCATTTTGTATGAGATCTCTCCGTTTTCTTGTTCGATGTCATTACTGTCACTGCTATTGTTTTTTTCTTGTTTAATATTTATTTTTTCTAACGTATTCGTATAAATGTCTACATGGAATTCCCCTTCGGTATTACCTATGACCCGAAAATCATTCGCGTTTGAAAATTTTGCCATTCTCTTAATGAAAAAGGAATAAGTATGTAAACGGGTTTGAAGGCTCAAATTGTATATTACGAAAACACGAAACGATATATACAAAGAGAATATTACTTTTCTGATTTTCTGAATTATTAGTCCAGGGATCTATCTGTACTATTCGAAGTTTCAATACGAAGTGAGTTCAGCTTTGAAAATCTCTTAATCCCAGTTTTATCAATATTTGTTTATTCAATAAATATCGCCATATCGTACGAGGCATTCTCTTATACCATTGCAGACAAATCCTTCTTATCGCTTTAAAGCAGCCCTCAGACCGTTGTGAACGTACGTCTTTTCCGTAAAACCGACTGATAGAACATATAGCTTGATAATTCGATCGTTTCTTGATTAACTATGATCTCTCGCAGGGGAAATACGGGGAAGATAATATTATGAAACCACAAATGTGACGAAAGATTTTCTTCGAATTCGTTTTTTATTATTATGGAATAGCGAAAATGTTATCTTCGATAACTTGAGCAATATGCATTTGTTTACAAGAAAAGAAAGTAATATTTGGAGAAAATGTTGTCAAGGAATAGGGAAGTAGATAATTTTCAAGGAGAACATTTTTTCACGACAGAAGATTTTACAATAAGATTTTGATAGTCCGACAATTGTAATATCATTAATATCTAATAATATTAGAACACTATTTTTAAGTATAACTTGAATTTACGAAAGAAGAAACATTACAAATTTTGAATATGAATTTACGATTAAGTTCATAGCAGTTAGTTTTGATAATTATCATAATTATTAATAATAATTAATTATATTATAAATAATTATCGTTTAACGTGATTATTTAAGTTAAAAAAGAGACGAATTATTATAAGATTCTTATTAAAAGATTTCAAAATTCATGATATAATTTCTCGTGTACATAGAGTATATATAAATATAACTACAGTAGAGGGGAAATTTCTCATTCCTATGCATTCTAGTTAGAAAATTCAGGAAGCTTGGTCTTCTAACGAGACGATATGAGATTAATTTCGGGAGGGGATGTCATTCCTTCGGTGGTTTTCGAACCAGTAATACACGAAATAATCTCCAGCTGTATATACTTCATACGTCCCAAAGATCTTTACAAGTAATGCAGACGGCGAAAACAATTTCATCATTCATACTAGTCATTCGTTTATTCCATCAATATCCTTTAAATTTAGTAGTAACCATTAGTATAAGATTTATTATAAAATTTCATTTCTATAGAATTGCCATTTAGAAGGCATGTAAAAAGCATCATCTGTTTTATCTTCGGTAATTATACAATTAAAACGAATGGCTTTGATAAATCTTAACCAATCTACGAATTTGGATTTCTTTTAAAGATATACGAAACAAATAAAAGGCAAAAGCAATTCCAATAACAGAAAATTATTGCAAAGATGAATTGACCGATATCTTAATTATAATACATCCAAAGAAGATACACGCCATTTCAGGTACGCTCGGCGTGGTGATCAGATATGCGACTATCGAAGCGGTACATATGTAAATTTGTTCCTTCGTCGATCCTCATCCGATATAACATCTTACATAGACAGTATAAATAACCGACCGTCAAACAAATTAGATCAAGAAAACGTTTTTCTTTTCAGTCTTACATTTAATGCTAATCGCATATTGCTGTGTATAATGATAAATATTATGAAGTTGAGATACACATTCAGCACACATAGTATGTATATACAAATGTAGTATCACGATTAATCGGAAAAAATTTCCGTATAATCCGTATTTAAGAAGTACATATTGCTAGGTATTTGAATGTACAAAAAAATGTTCGTTCTTTACTAATTCGATATATTCCGATGAATTTAAATCCACAAAAAATTTTCTTCGATGTACATTTTCTTTGAAGAAATTAATTTTGATAAAAAAGTTAACTTCATTTCTGTTTAAAATTCCTGGACATATATGTACTTAGCGAAATTGTAATCCAATCTAGTTCCCAATACATGAATATATCAGTCAAGCATGTAAAATAGTGATTATTCATTATCAAACCTACTTCTATATAAGTAACATTATGTTGCAATATATCAATATCAAAAGACTTAAGAATACTTGATTTATGGGCAACAGCTAGCAGTGTTTTTTCTTTGGTTAGATTTGCAAACTGCTTCTTGAATCACTCTTCGGCTTTCACTATGCAATATGCTACATTATAAAAGATGAAATTAATATAAAAAATTAGATAAGATACATGACATAGTTAGTTATATCAGATCTCTTCATACCTTGTTTATTAACATCCAATGATAAAGTCGATGGTTGCTATAGTAATGCCCTAGCAATGGCGGCATGTAGTTTCCATACACTGGATAATTAGGCGTCTCTCTGGCCAACTTGGGTTTCATACCATTTGGAAGATTCGTAATGAATTCCCTATTACACTTTACAATTTGAAACTAGAAATCTACTAAAGATTTAAAAAAATTGACAAATAATTTTCTTCCCGTTCTTGCCGTTAAAAACATATATCAATAAGAATTAATTTCGAGCAAAGAATATTGTTTGACATCTTTTTTCGTAATATTACCTTCTATTCTTTTTCTATTATTTAAATTAACAAGCATCTCTCTTTCTTCATTATGC
>NC_057707.1:717164-719681 GCF_014466175.1 Vespula pensylvanica | reverse complement strand
ACTTTCCTTATTATCCAAATAAGACAAAATTCCTACGTACAAAAGCACACAGGACCGCGCACTCAATTCCGGCCACTTGAACTGGCGCAGATACGCGCGCACCAGAGCATACACAAATACAGAGATATAGTAACGAAGAGTTCAAAACGAATGTACCTCACGATAAGTACTACATACATCCATTATCACTAAATCCCTATCAAAACGTATCAACAGGTTAATTCGCACTATGTAGCAATTACTTCAACCAAATTTCAATATTAATGAAAAACGCACATTAAATATTACGAACATTTTTTAAGTACATGTTCGGATCCTTTGATAAAATCCTATTTACTCGTACCATCGTTCCAAGCTTTACAAAACCGTACCACATTGGTCTTTCAAAACTTCGTCGTCAAGGACAAATCTTTTCCCTCTTCCTAGGTATTCTCAATCATATAATGAACACAGTATGAGACCACATAAAGCCAAGAAGTATATTTGAAGAGAAAACGATAAATCATAGTACCACCAAGAAGTATTAAAAATGATTTAAAAATCGTTGATGATCTTACATAATACAATCCCGCCGACCGATACCATGTAATTCATTGTCCGCGTATAAGATATATGAATATGTATTTTTCTTTCTTTTCTTCTTTTGAAATTCTAGCTATAATACAGAGTGTCATCACCGCCGATGAACTGCAACAAAAACCTGAAAATATTAAAGCACAATTAGATACATACATTGATCAATTCGCCCATGATATAATTTTTATAGTAACAAGGAGAAATCGGAAAGAAAACATTTTTTGCACGAACAATGCTTTTAACCAACGTTTCGTAAAAGCGAATCAGTAATGTGTATATTAACGCCCATAAGATATATGTATTATGAAAAATTATGAAGAAAAAAATTACTTCCTTTTCATTCAATATTAATATTTGGTACCGAGCAATCAATAAATACGAGGCAGAAACGTTTGTTGCCATATGTTGTTAAGCAATGTGGATCATTTCATATGAGTTATTTCAAAAGATAGTAACGAAAAAATAATAACTCGTCGAATTAAAAGGGATTGATCGAGAAATTCGTATCCCCCAACTCGTATCCTTTTCGGCTTTTTCGGCTCTTTCGACCACGTAATAGAATATGTTGACTGACTTTCAAATGAAATACATAATAGGAAAAAAATGATACTACGAAAATAAAACAAATATGACAAAAGATTTTCTCTGAATTCCCACTTTTTATTATCGCACAATAAAGCAATAATAAAAATTTAATGTTAATCGCATACTGCTGTGTATTATGATATGTATTATGAAGTTGAGGGTTACATTAAACACACATAGCATGTGTATACAAATGTTTGTATACAAATTACAGTTAATCGAAATAAACTTCTATATAATCCGTATTTAAGGAGTATATACTGCTACGTGCTTGAATTTATAAAAAATGTTCTTTTCAAATTCGATACATTACGATGAACTAATATTCACAAAAAATTTACTTCAATGTAAATTTTCCTTGAAGAAATTAATCTCCATGAGAAAATCGGCTATTTTCATTTCCGTTTAAAGTTCTTCGACGGACATATATTTACTTAACAAAATTATAACCCAATCTAATTTCCAATAAATGAATATATCAATGAAGCATACGAAAAAGTGATTATCCATTATCAAACCAACCTCTATAGCAACATCACGTTGCAGTACATCACGATCGGAAGATTTAAGAGATTTTTAATCTACGAGCAGTTGCTAACAATGTTCATTCTTTTGTTAGATTTTCCAACTGCTTCTTGAACCACTCTACTGTTTTCACAATCCAATGTTCTATATTATAAAAGGTGAAATTCTTATGAAAGATTGAATAAGATAGGTGACAAGATACTTATATCTGATCTCTTCATACCTCGTTTATTAAAATCCGATATTGAAATAAGTGGTTGCTACAGCAACGCC
Organism: Vespula pensylvanica; assembly: GCF_014466175.1. Taxonomy (NCBI): domain Eukaryota; kingdom Metazoa; phylum Arthropoda; class Insecta; order Hymenoptera; family Vespidae; genus Vespula; species Vespula pensylvanica. The sequence continues at coordinate 717,722 of NC_057707.1, read as the reverse complement.
CTACCAGTAGCAACAAGTTGTTTCCACACACCAGGTAATTAGATGCCTCTCTCACCAACTTGGGTTTCATATCTCTTGGAAGATTTGTAATAAATTCGTGAGCAGCACCAGCTTCCTCCGCCGTTTTTACGATCTGATACAGTAAATAACGAACGATATGTAAAGCAAAATTCTTTGAAACAACATAGAAATTTTTATTCATAGGTTATAATTCACCTCTTATCCTTTATCAAGTGTCTTGCTTTCCATATCTAATATTCTTTATTAGATTAGTGGAAAAATATATAGGTTCTTAATTTATATGCACTAATACAATACCTTTAGGATAGCTAGAGTTAAGAGATTTAATGTCCCACTTATCAATAGAAATACTCTCGTCGACATCATAAAACCTATATAAAAATTCAATAAATTATTATGTTACATACCCATGATATTGATTTTATATTCTATATCACATTTTAGAAAAAAAAATTTATATCTGATCTCTAAAATATCTTACCATTCCATAAACACAGCATTGATCGAATTACCATTTAAATGTAGGAATAGAAAAGA
>NC_057707.1:714080-717064 GCF_014466175.1 Vespula pensylvanica | reverse complement strand
CACCGACAGATAACTTGTAATTCAATATGTGCACTCCATGCATAAGATATATGACTGTATATTTCCTTTTTCTTTTTTTAATTTTCTTTACTACGGCGTTATAAAAAAGAGAGATGTGTAAAAAAAAAAATTCAGCGTTAACTAAACTTACAGAAAAAGAATAGAAAGTATTACGATAAAAATTATCAAACAACGTTCTTTGCTCAAAATTAATTCTTCTTGGTAGATATTTTTAACGACAAGAACGGGAAGAAAATTGTTGATCAATTTTAAAAATTCTTTAGTTAACTTCTAATTTTATATTGTAAAGGACAGAAAAGTAGGGAAAAAAGGAACGAAAGAGGCGCATAGGAGAAAAAGAATAATGATACATCTAATTAATAGAGATCAATAAAGAATTTTATTTCCTTATAGCTTATGACTTTTTCGGATCTTTCAATCGTACAATAGGAAAAATTGATCAATCTACATCAAGCTTGATAATACTGCAGAGAGCGCCCACGTGGTCGCTCAGTTAATCTCCCAAAACGATGTGGAGGGGATGAATACCGCAGGTCACAGAACGGCGACATACATAGCTTTGTATCAATTCTTCAGTGGTCTCCGAACCACTAACATGCAAGTGAGTCACGTACGGAAAATAATCCTTATACGTAGACATCATACATCTCAATTGCTATCTTTACAAGTAGTTCAAGCGATGGAAACAAGTCCTTCGTTCTTACTACTTAGTTATTTATAAGGTAAATTTATCACTAATCATTAGTATATAATTTATTATAAAATTTTAATTATATACTATCGAAATGAAACTTATTTTCCTGTTAAATACCATCTAAATTATTATTTGTCGCTTTTCAGAAACGGTACTTTATATTGTATAAAAGGCCGCAACCCGATTTATCTCTGAGATCTATATAATTTACATGAATAATTGAATATCTATCATGAGTCCTAACTAATCTACAAATAATGACTACTCCCCAAATTAAACGAGTCCTCCCATTAGAGGCGAACCTTCCTTGATTTTATATCTAGAACGGTATATAACTAGAACGGTTTATAGCTAGAACGGTAAATAAATTCTTCTATTAATTGCAATTATTGTAATTATTAACATTATATTGAATTGATTGCTATAAAATGATTCGTTAGTTCCAATACGAAACTTGTAATGTTTTTCTTATTCCAAGTTATACTTAAAAACAGTTTTCTAATATTACCAAATAATAATGATATTATAATTTTCATATTATGTAATACTTTTTGTAAAATCTGTCGATGAAAAAAAGTTTTTTCGTCGAAAGTTACATCTACTTCTAGATTCATTGGAAACATTTTCTCCAAATATTACCATCTTTTTAGTAATATATATCTTAAGTTATTGAAGAATTTATTTTCGTTATTTTACAATAATATTATATAATAAAAATATGTATTCAAAAAAATAATAAAAAAAAAAGGAGTTGAAGAAAATCTTCCGTCACATTTCTTCGTTTGCCAATATCATCTTCTCTTTCACCTATTTCCCCTCCGAAAGAACTACAGAGTTTGTGAGTTATTTGAGAAGATCGAGTGATTGCATCGCAATTTTTTAAGACATGCATGTTTCTCTGGATTTTTCTATTGAAGTAGCAAAAGAAAGCAAATCAAGAAATGATCTAACTACCAAGATACATGAAATGAATATCAGTCAGTATTGATGAAACTGGGATTAAGAGATTTTTAAAGCTGAACTCTCTTCCTATTGAAACATCGAGTAGTATAGATAGATTCCTCGACTAATAATTCAAAAAATCAGAACAATAATATTCATTCTGTATATATCGTTTCGTTATTTCCTAATCTATAATTTGAGACTACCAACCCGTTTACTCACTAATTTCTTTTTCGTTAAGAACATGGCAAAATTTCCAAACACGTGTTTCGAGTCATAAGTAATGCCGAAGGGGAATTCCAGATATAGACATTTACATGGATATGTTAGAAAAAATAAATATTAATCGAGAAGGAAACGATAGCAGTGATAGTGATGTCATCCAACGAGAAAACGAAGAGATCTCATACAAAATGAGATGGATGAGAGTGTTGTAAGAAAATAGCTTCAACATTTATCAGACACACCGTAAAGCATTCTAAAGGAGGAAATTTTGATATTTGACAAAAATATATGATCTTCTACGTCTACGAATTACCTTGTTAACTGGCATTGATCGGGATTTAACGATCTGCACGTACGTAATACATTCCCGCGTACATATCGTCCAGCATTATCATATTAATCTATTAATAATTACCTCTCTCTATACGTTTGCGCGCTTACGTATGGTAGTTCAAGTTGGCGGGAACGAGTGCGCGATTTTGTATGCATGTTGCGTACTCTTATTTCAAAAACAAAAAAAAACTTTTTTCATTAGTTTTTCTCTAGTGAAACAAAACAGACAATTCGATAATACGATTAGCATCTACAATTTAGAGCGCATCACCGCTGATGGATTGCTTCAAAAACCTGAAAATGTAAAAGCACGATTAGATACTTATACTGATCAATTTGCCCATGATATAATCTTAGGAGCGTATCAGTAATGTGTATATCAACGCCCATAAGATATATGTATCATAAGAAATTATCAAGAAAAAAAGAGCAATCTATAAATAGGAAGCAGAAACGTGTGTTGTAATATGTAGTTACGCAATGTGGATCATTTTATTTGGGTTATTTCATAAGGTAGTAACGATAAAATAATAACTCGTCGTATAAGAATGCATTGATCGAGAAACTCGTTTTTCCCGAACTCATATACTTTTCGGTCTATTCGGTTATGCCGACTGTTTAATAAGTAATGTTGACTGACCTTCGAATGAAATACGTAAAAGAAAAAAATTGCTATTACGAAAATAATATATATTCGGCATACTGCTGTGTATTACGATATATATTATGAAGTTCAGCTACACATTCAGCAAACGTAGGATGTGTACAG
>NC_057707.1:713831-713980 GCF_014466175.1 Vespula pensylvanica | reverse complement strand
ATTGTATATTTACCGAACATAAATCAGATGATGCCTTTTAAATGCCTTCTAAACACCATTTTTATAATATAGAAACCACATTTTGTAATATATCTTGTACATATGTCTACTGCTAAATTTAAATGATAATGATGTAATAAACGAATGAC
>NC_057707.1:713475-713821 GCF_014466175.1 Vespula pensylvanica | reverse complement strand
GTAAAGATATTCTTTGGGACGTACGAAGTATATACAGTTAGCGATTATTTCGCGTACGGCACTCGATTGCCGTTACTGGTTCCAAATTCACTGAAGGGATGACTTCCAGAAATTCATCAAACGTAACTCCTAGATTTTAATTCTCTAGCTAGAACGCACGGGGACGAGAAATTTCCCCCTTTCTGTAGTTGCGTAATTAGATTTATATATACTCTATGTACACGAGAAATTATCTTGTGAATCGTGGAACCTGCCAATGAAATTGACAATAATTATTCTCTTTTTTAGTAATATAATAGTAATTATTGCAATTATTAAAGTTACATTGCATCGATTGCTACAAAAT
>NC_057707.1:712859-713406 GCF_014466175.1 Vespula pensylvanica | reverse complement strand
TACTTAAAAATAGTATTCTAATATTATAAGATATTAATGATATCACAATTTTCGTACTATGTAATTCTTATTCCAAAATCTTCTGTCGTAAAAAATTTTCTCATCGGAAGTTATATCTAGTTCTATACTCCTTGAAAACATTCTCTCCAAATATTACCTTCTTTTCTTCTTAACAAATGCATATTACTCCAGTTATCGAAGAATTCATTTCCGTAATTACACAATGATAAAATACATATATACAGAAAAAATCTTTCGTCATAGTTCTTCGCTTCCCAATATTACCTTCTTCTCTTTCACGTATCTCTCCACCGAAGGAACCACAGAGTTAGTGAGTGATTCGGGAGAATCGAATGATTGCGACGCAATTTTTTGAGAAACGCATGTTTCTCGGGATTTTTCTGTTGAAGTGGCAGAATAAAGCAAGTGAAGAATGGTCAAATTAACAAGATGTGTAAAAATAATATCTGTCGGTTTTAAGGAAAAGAAGGAAGTTCACAACGATCTGTGAGCTTCACTAAACCGCTTCGAGAGTGATAAGAAGAAC
>NC_057707.1:712543-712682 GCF_014466175.1 Vespula pensylvanica | reverse complement strand
AAAGTAACATTCTCTTTGTATATATCGTTTCGTGTTTTCGTAATATACTATTTGAGCCTTCCAACCCGTTTACATACTTATTCCCTTTTCATTGAGAGAATGGTAAAATTTCCAAACGCTAGTGAGTTTCGAGTCATAG
>NC_057707.1:712177-712300 GCF_014466175.1 Vespula pensylvanica | reverse complement strand
TCGATTTCTTGTTATCTCTCTCCATGTATGTGCGCGCTTACGTGTCCCAGTCAAGTGGGCGAGAATCAATACTCGGGTCTGCGTACATCTCCTCTCTTATTTAGAAAACAAGAAGGGTATTTA
>NC_057707.1:709663-712077 GCF_014466175.1 Vespula pensylvanica | reverse complement strand
TTTTTGTGTATTTCTTAAGAATACGCTATACGCAAGTCAATCAAAACTTTATATCCCTCGTGCGAAAGAGCCGAAAGTGCTGTGAAAGGGTATGAGTGGGGGAAAACGGAAGTCTTGACTAAACCCTCTTTATCCGAGTTCCTTTTACTCTTTCCTTTCAATTACCATGTGGAATAATTCATATTACGCGACTGCTTATCGTTGAAGCGCTTCTGCTGCGTTTCACTGATCGCACCCTATCAAGGATTAATATTAAAGAAAAAGGAATTAATTCTTTTGGTGACACTTTCTCCTGATAAAAGTATCTCGTGAACGGTATTATACACATTTCTAATTCCCATCTATCAAGCTTCGGCCAAAAATGTCTTACGCTTAAAATATTTTGCTTCCAATTTCTTTTGTCTTTTCGTCCTTAAAAATTCTCAGTTTTTCGTTACAGTTCATACACAGTGAATTGATGCTTTACGTTATAGATCGAATTAATAAAAAAAAAGTACATAGACATATATCTAATGCATGAAGAGTACACATTTAATTACATGTTCTCGGTCGGTGATATTGTATTAAATCAGATAATCAACGTCTTCGACAACTTTTCTAGTGCTTCTAGGAAATACGATAAATTAACGTGCTTGAATCAGTAGCAAGGCATTTCCTTTTGAAACGTCCTGGTGTCGAATTTAACCATAATAGCGTCTTCTATACTATGTTCGTGAGGCGATCGATAATAACCAAAAAGGGAAATAGGAAGGCAACATTTTTAATGGTAATGACGACGAACCATCTCGAGTCCCATGTATATTGTCTTACAAACTATTGTCTCATATAATCGATATCGTTAAAAAAGATTTGTCGGAGTGTCATCCGACGATGTACGCGGATCGAGGATCATGGTGGAATATTTCCTATAATGAGGGGAATATTTCTTCTTAGAAAACAATATTTCATCGCCAAGTCTATCTTCTTCCACCCTCAAAAGGATTCAACGCAGCCGAGTAGAGAGAATGAAGATGAACATTACCATTGACAGTGTTCTTGGATATAGAACTAATGTAAATTTGGACAGCTATTAGTTAGAAAAGTATATGTATCATAATCATATTTATTTTAATACTATGGTGAGATTGGGAACGATAAGGAAAATATTCGGGCGATGATTTTTCCCGAAACAATTAATTACAATAAATCTTTGAACAAATTTATGACAAATTAAGAGCAACAACAAAATCGTATACTTGAATTGTTTCAAAACTTATCATGAGTATCGTAGAAAATTATATGAAATAGAATTCTGATTTCTTTTGCAGGAAATTTGTTCGTCGACGTATATAAATTTGTATAAATCAAATACAATTATGTAATATGTTACGATATAAACCACCTTTGCGGGACGAAATGCCGTCTTGCTGATGATTATCGTTCGCAAGTGCGTCGAGTACATATGGTAAATACGAAATAATATCAAAATATATATCATTCGGGGCTTTTTATACGTTTACTGAAAGAAAAAAGAATTTGTATCATTCTCCTTGCTCTTTAAAAAATTGAAAATTATTATTACTTTACTAACGATTATAGCATTTCAACTTAGAAATAATATATAATCGACAGATGAATTGTTTTCATGGTCGTAATATTTAAACGATATTCTATTCGCTTAAACATTACGAATATCGGAACGCGCGAGGAACGAAAAGATAATTTTAAACTAAAATTTCAGTAATTTATCATTTTGTTCTCGGGATGGTTGCATATGAGTTGCGTAGATGCACATAATATCAACAAAAACGTACTTTTGAGTGATTTTGTCGATTGCCCTCTTTTCAAAAGGTGGAAACTTCAAACTTAATGCTTCAGATAATTTAAACTATATAGATGTACGAGGGGTTAAATAAATAACTATTTAAGGAATAGTAAATTACGATAAACGTTACGTGCTACGGAAAACCTTCCAGGCAAGAAGTGATTATGATTTCTTTTCTGCTAGACTTAACGTTTAAAATGATGCTCGTTCGCTACGTGGAAAGTCAAAAAATGATTGATTTGTACGATTACCGTGTCAGTTTTCCTCTGCACTTCGACGAATGAACATGGAAGCTCTCTCGCTGTCGCCTGCAAAGAATGAAGAAAATTACATTCACATATGTATATACTGCAAAAGATATTATGTAGGTTTATCTGCAATTTGTTTGTAAACAAAATCTAATGAACTTATGACAAATTAAAAAAAATAGTACTATCTCTCTTATTAATAATTTTAATTAACTAAATTATTATTATGATGGATTTTAGTATCATGCAAACGAAAGGTAAAATAATTGATAAACGAAATCTTCTAGGTTCAATCACGAAACCAAACGATATCGTAGTATTAAACACGAAATTGTATAATATGGTCTATAATGTGGTATCTC
>NC_057707.1:709166-709563 GCF_014466175.1 Vespula pensylvanica | reverse complement strand
TCATTCTTTGCAGGCGACAGCGAGAGAGCTTCCATGTTCATTCGTCGAAGTGCAAAGGAAAATTGACATGGTAATCGTACAAGTCAATCATTTTTTGACTTTCCACGTAGCGAACGAGCGTCATTTTAAACTTTAAGTCTAGCAGAGAAGAAATCAAAATCACTTCTTGCCTGGAAGGTGTTCCGTAGCGCGTAACGTTTATCGTAATTTACTATTCCTTAAATAGTGATTTATTTAACTCCTCGTACATCTATATAGTTTAAATTATCTGAAGCATTATGTTTGAAGTTTCCACCTTTTGAAAAGAGGCCAATCGGCAAAATCACTCAAAAGTACGTTTTTGTTGATATTATGTGCATCTACGCGACTGATATGCAACCATCCCGAGAACAAAATG
>NC_057707.1:709034-709156 GCF_014466175.1 Vespula pensylvanica | reverse complement strand
GAAATTTTAGTTTAAAATTATCTTTTTTTCCTCGCGCGTTCCGATATTCGTAATGTTTAAGCGAATACAATATCGTTTAAATATTACGATCATGAAAACAATTCATCTGTCGATTATATATT
>NC_057707.1:708536-708908 GCF_014466175.1 Vespula pensylvanica | reverse complement strand
AAGCCCCGAATGATATATATTTTGATATTATTTCGTATTTACCATATGTACTCGGCGCACTTGCGAACGATAATCACCAGCAAGACGGTATTTCGTCCCGCAAAGGTGGTTTATATTGTAACATATTACGTAATTGTATTTGATTTATACAAATTTATATACATCGAGGAACAAATTTCTTGCAAAAGAAATCAGAATTCTATTGCATATAATTTTCTACGATACTCATGATAAGTTTTGAAACAATTCATGTATACGATTTTGTTTTTGCTCTTAATTTGTCATAAATTTCTTCAAAGATTTATTGTAATTAATTGGTTCGGGAAAAATCATCGCCCGAATATTTTCCTTATCGTTCCCAATCTCACCATA
>NC_057707.1:708196-708436 GCF_014466175.1 Vespula pensylvanica | reverse complement strand
TACATTAGTTCTATATCCAAGAACACTGTCAATGGTAATGTTCATCTTCATTCTAAGAAGAAATATTCCCTCATTATAGCAAATATTCAACCATGATCCCGATCCACGTACACCGTCGGACGACACTCCTACAAACCTTTCGTAACGATTTCGATTACATCCTCTTATAAAGCTGCTTGGCTTTGGATCCTGTGAAAGGATATAGCCTAGTACCATCGTTCGAACGCAGTTTTGTAAGAC
>NC_057707.1:707802-708182 GCF_014466175.1 Vespula pensylvanica | reverse complement strand
TCGAGATGGTTCGTCGTCATTACCATTAAAAATGTTGCCTTCCTATTTCCCTTTCTGGATATTATCGATCGCCTCAGGAGAATGGTATAGAAGAAGCTATTATAGTTAAATTCGACACCAAGACATTTCAAAAGGAAATGCCTTGCTACTGATTCAAGCACGTCAATTTATAGTATTTCCTAGAAGCACTAGAAAAGTTTTGTAGATGTTGATAATCTCAAATAATACAATATCACCGACCGAAAACATGTAACTAAATGTGTACTCTTCATGCATGAGATATATGGCAATGTACTTTTTTTTTTTTTAATTCGATCTATAACGTAAAGCATCAATTCACTGTGTATGAATTGTAACGAAAAACTGAAAAGTTTTAAGGA
>NC_057707.1:706886-707792 GCF_014466175.1 Vespula pensylvanica | reverse complement strand
AGAAGAAATCGGAAACAAAATATTTTAAACGTAAGACATTTTTGGCCGACGCTTGAGAGATGGGAATTAGAAATATGTATAATAACATTCACGACATACTTTTCTCAGGAGACAGTGTCATCAAAAAAATTCATTCCTTTTCCTTTAATATTAATCCTTGATAGGGAGCGATCAGTAAAACGTAGCTGAAACGCTTCAGCGATACGCAGTCACGTAATATGGATTATTCCATATGGTAATTGAAAGGAAAGAATAAAAGGAACTCGAATTAAGAGTGATTGATAAATACTTCCGTTTTACCCCATTCATACCATTTCACGGCACTTTCGGCTCTCTCGCACGAGGAATATAGAGTTTTGATTGACGTGCGTAAAGTGTATTCTTAAGAAATACACAAAAAGAAAAAACTAAATTACGAGAAAAAAGTATGTAAACATTCGATATAATTAAAGAAACAGAAGTATTGAATTGCACATTTCAAGTTGTTTGTCATAATATTCGCGACATTTACTAAAAAAATGTTCGTAATATTTAATGTGCGTTATTCGTAAATAATGAAATTGGGACGAAGTCATTGCTGCGTAGCGCGTATTATCCTGTTGATACGTATTGGGAGGATTTAATGATAATGGGTGTACGTAATACGTGCTCTTGTTCTTATTGTCAAGTAGCTTCGTTTTGAACCCTTCGTTATTATATCTCTCCATCTAGTGCGCACTTGGCTGCGCCAGGTAAAGAGGTGGGGTCCAGTGCGTGATCCTGTGCGCGTTGGTACGTACGTCTCCTGTTTTATTTTTATAACAAGGAAAGTATTCTTTCATTTGTTTTTTTCTCATCAAACCAAGCAGACAATTGGAGAATGGAGCTGTATACTTCAATTGCCTATTTAGATTCATCATTCGATAA
>NC_057707.1:706627-706876 GCF_014466175.1 Vespula pensylvanica | reverse complement strand
TTACTTGCAGAGCAATGGACTATTTTCTTAGAGACCAATCGATTTGAGACTTCATATAGAAAATATTAGTTAAGTAGAAATACAATCGGACTGTTGTTCTGCATTCTCCAATAGGGAGTACATTTCTAGGAAAATGTACGTGTTCGTATAGAAGAGTAAGCAACAACTTTTTCGCACCCAATCGATTATGTCACTTAGCTAAAGCCCACTTCGACCATTTAGGAAAGGGATATTCCGTCTCTTCGTATC
>NC_057707.1:706027-706527 GCF_014466175.1 Vespula pensylvanica | reverse complement strand
CATCGTTATACTCGTTTAAATAATTATTTAAATTATTTATGAACTAATTATTAAACTGGCTATCACATCCAGTTTAAATAATTGTTTAATATTACTGAACAGGGAGGAAACGTTTAATCCAATGTTCCAAATTGGTTAGCATTATATTCACGGCAGGTACTTCAATAATATGCTTAAGATTTAATATACATCGTCAGGAATATAGGGATTTAGACCAATTAATTTGCTGGTTTGCTCGAATCCTTTTGTTAACGATTGATCCGAGGTATAATGATTTGCAGGTTCATAATACCTTCCCCCATAATTATCGTCATATCTCTTCATATGGAACGTATTATTCTTGTCCTTCTCCATCTGCTTGTATACCTTTGCGCTAGCGTGGGCTTATTCAAGTTAAGGGGATGATTGTACGGTCCTAAGGGCGTGTGCGCCTATAACTCCGCTCGTATCCCGAAAATAAGACAGGTATTTTTGCATTTGTATTGCTCTCATCGAACGAA
>NC_057707.1:704558-705836 GCF_014466175.1 Vespula pensylvanica | reverse complement strand
GTTCTTCATTAATTAATTCCAAGCAAAATATTATATTTCTGCAATCGTTTATTTGTCGTTACGTACAGCTGAGTATAAAGTGATTTTATTTTATTTCAAGTAACATGATATTTGTATTTTTCGAATATATTATCCGAATGTTTTGATTTCTCAATAAGCGCATATGTAATATAACATTGACATAATAATTCCCCCAATATGATGGTGATTCATAATACTTATTAATATTATTATTATTTTTATATGAAAACATATGTTGTATTTGTTGTAGAAAGATTGCCTTTCTATAAAATTATATTTCTTTCTACAAACAGGTTCTTAAATTCTACTGTCTACGTAATGCCTACACTTTCACTCACGAAAAACATGTATGTATGAATAATTAAGTACCAAAAAAAATTCCCACCCCGAAAAGGACATATGAAAAATTACATTTTTACAAAATAAATTGGTTGAAAGTAATAGGGGAAATCAAAAACAGGAAAAAAGTATAAAGTCCAAAAAGAATCTCCCTTTACGGTATTAACGATTCGAAATAATAGGTAACATTTAGAAGGGATTACTAGGGATGATATACTGGTTAGTAAATGGAAACTAATGAATGAAAGCAGAGCACGCTTCACTAATTAGATAGTTGTCTACTTACCTGCGGTAGTTGATTTAGCCGTTTGTTGGGAATGGCAATTTCCTTCAAGTTAGTAGGATTTTCTGAAGAGGTATGATCCAGAATAATATATAAGCTCCCAATTAGTCAGGATAATGGAAATAATATATATCATTTTAGACAAGATGCTCTAAGATAGATAAGGCATATTTGAATTTTACACCGTTCAATATTATCGCAAGAATTTATTTCCATAAAATTTTTTTTTATTTACCATGTTATAGACAATCACATAATTCTGTATAGATATCTATTAGTTATATTCGAGACGCTACATTATATTATACCATTTCGTTTTTAATACTACGATATACTGTTTTAAAATATTTTTTAAAACATACCAAAAAAGAAAGTTGTATAGATTTTTATTATTATTTTACACTATATTTTACACTGTGCAATTCCTTTTTGGTATATTGTTGTATAAGATTGAACAGAAGAGAAAGTACAATTAGAATTACTTGATTCAGGATATTTTCGTTTAGATATTTATACAATATAATCGTATAATAGCATATAGAACTTTTCTGCAGCTGTTGAATATTCCATGACATTTTTCAGTGTTTGCTATCCCTATGATACTACCTATTGACGAGTCCAACATACTGGTTGAT
>NC_057707.1:698078-704458 GCF_014466175.1 Vespula pensylvanica | reverse complement strand
TTTTTATTATTGTGCAATTACGCAAATGAATTCTTTGATAACTTGAGCAATATGTATTTATTAACAAGAAAAGAAGGTAATATTTTGAGAAAATATTTTCAAGGAGTATGGATGTAGATATAACTTTCCACGAGAAAATTTTTTTAAGACAGAAGATTTTCGAATAAGAATTACATAGTACGAAAATTGTAATATTACTAATATCTGATAATATTAGAATACTATTTTTAAGCATAACCTGGAATAAGAAAAGAAGAAACATTACAAATATCCTATACGAATAAAGGAATAATTTTGTAGCAAACAAGGCAATATAACTTCAATAATTGCATTAATTACTATTATGGGAATTAACATAGCAATAACTATTAAAAATAATTAATTATATTAGAAGTAATTAGAAGTCATTTATACGATTATTTCCACTAAAAAAGAGACGAATAATTGTCAATTTAATTGGAAGGTTCCAAGTATATATGAATATAACTACGTAACTACAGGAAAGGGGCAAATTCTCTTCCCCGTGCGTTGTAGCTATAGAATTATAATCTAGGAAATTTTGTCTTCTAACGGGACGACGTGTGATTAATTTCCAGAAGGGAAATCATTCCTTCAGTGTTTTTGGAAGCAGTAACAGCTATCGAGTGCCTTACGCAAAATAATCGCTAACTCTATATACTTCGTACGTCCCAAAGAATATCTTTACAAATAATCTAGTCATCCGATCATTACATCAATATCCTTTAAATTTAGCAGTAGGCATATGTTTAAGATCAATTACAAAATTTGGTTTCTATATTATAAAAATGGCATTTAGAAGGCATCATCTGATTTATGTTTTGATCAGTCTTAACCAATCTACGAAATTGAATCTATTTCAGAGATATAGGGAACAAATTAAAGGCGAAAGCAATTCCAATAGCCAAAATTTATTGCAAAGAACCGGAATTTACAATATCTAAACTGTAATACACTCAAAGAAGATAAACGCAATTTCAAGTACGCTTGGCGTGATGATCAAATATTCGGCTTCCGATGCGGAACATATGTAAATTTGTCCTTCGTCAATCCCCATTCGATAATATGTCCTACGTAGACAGTGTAAAGGCCGGACTGTCAAACAAATCATATCATGAAATAGATTTTCTTTTCAGTCTTACATTTCATGCTAATCGTATATTGCTGTGACTATAATAAGTACTATGAAGTTGAGCTACACAATACAAACGTAGTATGTATATACAAATGTTGTATCATAATTAGCCGAAAAAAATTTCCGTGTATTCCATATTTAAGAAGTATATAATGCTATGTATTTGAATTTACAAAAAAATAAACGTTCTTTACTAATTCGATATATTCCCATGAACTTAAATTCACACAAATTTTACTTCAATGTACATTTCTTTGAGGGAATTAATTTCTATAAAAAAATCGGCTACCTTCATTTCCGTTTAAAGTTCTTCCTCGGACATATATCTACTTAAAGAAATTATAATCCAATCTAGTTTCCAATAAATGAATATATCAATGAAGCATACAAAAAAGAGATCATTCATTTTCAAACCCACCTCTATAGCAAGATCGTAGTGCAGTACATCAACATCAGAATATTGAAGGATATTTAATCTACGAGCAATGGCTGATTAAATTTATCAATTTTCTTCTTAAAACAATCTTCTGTTTTCACAATCCAATGTGCTATATTATAAAAGATGAAATTCATACAGAAAATTGTATGAAATACGTGACAAGTTAGTTATATCAGATCTTATCGTACCTCGCTTATTAAAATCCAGTATTCAAGAGGATGGCAGCTATCGTAATAGCTTAGCAACGGCGACATGTTGTTTCCACCCACCTGATGATTAGGTTCCTTTCTCGCCAAATTAACTTAAATACCATCCGGAGGATTTGTGATGGTTCAATTATAAATAGGACATCCTCCCTGAAAATTTAAAATATACCTGTGATACAGATTTCATATTCCACCTTATATTTTAGAATAAAAAATTTATATCTAGTCTCTAAAATATCTAGTGATTCCATAAACACAGCTTTGATTGATTTACCATTTAAATATCAGACTGAACAGGAAAACGTTTTCAAACCTTAATTTGGTTGATGTTCGGACATTTGTACTATCCACGTAGGATGTATCGTCGGATGTACGGAAGAAGAGAAGGTGCTAATTTAAATATGTTTCACTTCGGATGTCGAATATTTAAGTATCACGGTGGCCGTAGTTGAAATTCGTGTAGCTTCTTTGTAATGTATTACAATTCAGATATTGCTAAATTCCGATCCTCTGCAATAAACTTTGGCTATTGGAAAAACTTTCCATTTTAATTCGTTTCGGCCATCTGTAAAATAAGTAAGAATTCGTAGATTAGTTGAAACTTACGATAGATATTCAATTATTCACTAAGGTGTGTAGATATCAAGGATAAATCGGGCTACGCCCTTTTAAATGATATAAAGTACTTTCTCTGAGATGCAACAAATCATTTTTACGATGATATTTATTAGGAAATTCGGTTTTACTTCCATAACACATAGTTGAAATTTTATAATAAATTATATACTAATGACTACTGATAACTTTATCTGATATTGAAAACATAAAGAAAAGACTAGTGTGATTGAAGAAATTATTTCCACCGGTTGAACTATTTGTATAATTACCTTACGTGACGTATGATGTATAAAAGTAGCAAAAATATATAGTAAGGCACTATCTGGCTTATTGCTAGTTTCACAGCCACCGTTGGAATGACCGACGGTTTATCTCTCGTCCTCTGATATGAGGTATTCATCCCCCACACCCCGCTGTCGCACTGGGCGTTACCTTTGCGACCGAGAAGGCGCCCTCTGCAAAGGGTTATTACGTTTCACATATATTAATCAATATTTCCTATTACACGATCCAACGTTCCGGAAAGTTCGTAATCTGCGAGGAAATGGAGTTCTCCATTGATCTCTATATACTGGTGTGTCATCATCCTTTTTCTACTATGCTGTTCTTTCGCCTCTACTCTTCTCCTACTTCAGTTTACAATTTGAAACTAAAAATCTACTAAAGAATTTTTAAAATTGGCAAATAATGTTCTTCCCGTTCTTGTCGTTAAAAGTTTATATCAATTAGAATTAATTTCGAGCAAAGAATATTGTTTGACAATTTTGTCTATAATATTACCTTCTATTCTTTTTCTATTATTTATGTTAACAAGCATCTCTCTTTCTTTATTATTCAGTAGCAATGATATTGATTCAGAGGAAACAGTTCGTCATATCTATTTTTTTTTTCGTAATATCATCTTCTTCTTTTTTAAGTATTTTGTACTTCCACTTCATGTTTTACGCATTTGAATACGATTTACTGAGGTAAACCGAAATTTTCCATTACTCGGTCCAACGAACCGAAAAGGCCGAAAACGATATGAGTGAGGGGAAACGTGTTTCTCGACAAATCCCTTTTAATTCGTCATATTAGTACTGATCCTTTTTCAATACCGTATGTAATAATCCATATTGCACAAATACGTATTGAAATAAACGCTTCTGTTTCATGTTTGTTGATCGCTCCCTACCAAGGAATAATATTGAATGAAAAGAAATTAATTCTTTTGTTAATAAAAACATCTTGTGAACGTTATGATACACATTTTTAGTCCCATCTGCAGTGGCGAAAAATCGTCGTCGGGGAAAAATGTTTTCTGTGCAAAAATTATTTATTTTCCGAGTACTTGTTGCCACAATAAAAATAGCATAATAGGCGAGATGTTCAGCATGAGCAGTATCCAATTGTTCTTTAAAATTTTCAATTTTTTGTTACATTTCATCGACGGTGACATGATGCTTTATGGTATAGAATGTATTCAAAAAAAGGAAAAGTAAATGTACATCCATATATCTCGTGTATAGAGATCACATCGAATTACATGTCATCGGTCCATTGTATTGCATTATCTAAGATTATCAGTCCTCCAAAAGTGTTTAAGTGCTTCCTGGGGATAATAAATAATAAATCAACATGCTGCATCTAGAAGCAAGGCATTTCGTTTTTAAATATACTTCTTGTCTTTAAGCGATCCGTAAGAACATGTTACGTACCGTGTTCATTATGTGGTCGAGAATACCCAGGATGTGGAAAACAAAGACAAAATTTCTGATGGCAGGGACGACGAACCTTGATGTAACTTACCTCGCTCCGTTTTACAAAGCTACATTCGAATGGCGGCAGGAGGAGACGGAATATATCATATTAAATGGATCGTGTGGCAAGTGGCTTTAGCCAGAGCACATCATCGAGTCTGTTGAGACAGATTTGTCGATGGACTATTCGACGTTGCAAACGGATTCTGGATTAAAGTGGAATTGAAATAGTACACAAGCAGGTTTATCTTTGAAAATGATTAAATCTGCATGTACGATCGAAAGATTCATCGATTTTCGATATAATAGTGTTAGCGCGTGTACACTTTGAAATTATGCGTATAATATTCAGTGTACGTTTACGTCACTTTATCATCGTTATACTCGTTTAAATAATTATTTAAATTATTTATGAACTAATTATTAAGCTGGTTATCACATACAGTATAAATAATTGTTTAATATTACTAAAAAGGGAGGAAACGTTTAATTCAATGTTCCAAATTGGTTATCATAATATTCACAATATTTAATGTACGTCTTCGGTTATATAGGAATTTTGACCAATTAATTTGCTGGTTTGCTCGAATCCTCTTGTGAAATATTGATCCGAGGTATAATGATTTGCAAGTGCGTAACACGCTCTCTCATAATTATGGTCATATCCCTTCATATTGAACGTATTATTCTTGTCCCTCTCCATCTGCTTGTATACCTTTGCGCGTGCGTTGGCTTATTCAAGTTAAGGGGATGATTGTACGGTCCTAAGGGCGTGTGCGCGTATAACTCCGCTCGTATCCGGAAAATAAGACAGGTATTTTTGCATTTGTATTGCTCTCATCGAACGAAGCAAACGTTTGGATAATAAGATTACTTGGATGCAAAATGAAGTTACCCTGTTAGATCTTTTACAGAGATATGTACCGCGTCACTGATTAAGGTCTTACGTAGTCACGTCTACGTAATACTTCTAACTATAAATAGTTATGTCTATTTATAGTTAGAAATAGACTACGTCTAACTATAAATTTACTCCCGATTGGAGAATTTTAAAAAATTATGAAATTATACTTCTAGTTATTCAATATTCCGTACACTGCGTTCTTCATTAATTAATTCCAAGCAAAATATTATATTTCTGCAATCGTTTATTTCTTGTCACGTACAACTGAGTATAAAGCGATTTTATTATATTTCAAGTAAAATGATATTTGTGTTTTCCGAATGTTTTATCCCAATGTTTTGATTTCTCAATAAGCGCATATATAATATAACATTAAATAATAATTCCCCCAATATGATGGTGATTCATAATACTAATTAATATTATTATTATTTTTATATGAAAACATATGTTGTAAATGTTGTAGAAAGATGGCCTTTCTATGAAATTATATTTCCTTCTACAAACAGGTTCTTAAATTCTACTTTCTACGTAATGCCTACACTATTCTTCACGAAAAATATATATGTATGAATAATTAAGTACCAAAAATAATTCCCACCCCGAAAAGGAGATATGAAAAATTACATTTTTACAAAATATAATGATTGAAAGTAACAGGGGACATCAAAAACAGAAAAAAGGATAAAGTCCAAAAGAAATCTCCCTTTGCGGTATTAATGATTCGAAATTATAGGTAACATTTCGAAGGGATTACTAGGGTTGATATCCTGGTTAGTATATGAAAATTGATGAGTGGAAACTGTGCACACTCCAATAATTAAATAGTTGTCTACTTACCTACGGAAGATGATTTAGCCGTTTGTTGGGAATGGAGTTGTCCTTCAAGCAACATTTAGGATTTTCTGAAGAGGTATGATCCAGAATAATATATAAGCTCCCAGTTAGTCAGGATAATGGAAATAATATATATCATTTTAGAAAAGATGCTCTAAGATAGATAAAGCATATTTGAATTTTACACCGTTTAATATTATCGCAAGAATTTATTTTCATAAGATTTTTTTTTATTTACCACATATATATATATATATATATATATATATATATATATGTACTTATTTATAATTTCTTGTTCATGGATGATTGTGACAATCGTTCCTTGTCACGAAGTTATTGTTTCATACGATCGAATCAACGAGGGTAATATAAAACTTTGCTTAAAGAGAAATAGATGAATTTGTGCTTCATTGCTTGCTATGCAGTTCTCTTCTACTACCAAAAATGTCTTGAATAAATCTAAATCTGGTAGAGAATAATA
>NC_057707.1:697631-697978 GCF_014466175.1 Vespula pensylvanica | reverse complement strand
AAATAGTACTATCTCTCTTATTAATAATTTTAATTAACTAAATTATTATTATGAAAGATTTTTGACATATCAAAGTTGACAATCCAACATATTTCAATTACTCCTTCCGAATACATCGTTACAATTAAACGATTTTCGCCTTGGCGTTAAGAGATCTCTTGATCCTCAGAAAATTTCGATCCGTTAGAGATATTATTTTTGATAGAAATATTTCAGAATCTTCTGAAAATATTAAAAACGATCAATTAAACTATTAGTATACTTTCTAAGCGCCCTAATTATTAATTTAAACATTTGAGTCAACATTCAGAATTTCATACTTATCTGAAAAGAATGTCAGAATCTCG
>NC_057707.1:697513-697621 GCF_014466175.1 Vespula pensylvanica | reverse complement strand
CAGAAATGGATTTTCGTATCATGAAAACGGAAGATAAAATAATTGATAAACGAAAACGTCTAGGTTCAATCACGAAACCAAACGATATCGGTTCGGTTACTGATACCT
>NC_057707.1:696650-697503 GCF_014466175.1 Vespula pensylvanica | reverse complement strand
GACAAACCGCTTGTCTGTTCGTTTCTCAGTTTACTTGTTACACTGGAATCGTGTATCTCTATGCTAATTGATTAACTGCAAAAAGTAGTTCAACTAGTATGAAGCAAAGAAATCAATCCGTATGTTGGACACGTCAATGTATAGTAGCATCGGTATAGCAAACACGGAATAATATCACGGAATTAATAAACCAGGTTTTGAATATACGATTAGTTAATATACGATTAGCCGAATAAATCGTATAAACGTCTAAACAGAAGCATCCTAATTCCCATAACACTAATTACACTTTCTCCTCCTTTCTCTCCACGACTTAATGCATAACTTAATATTATACAATAATACATCACGGACGAATTAAATGTTAAATATAGTGAAAAATAATAATAAAAAAACGTAAAATACGGCGAGATATTATAGTAAGAATATATACTATTTCGATAATACATTATTCTGTATACATTTTTCTATTGTATATTATAAGACAATATAAAATAGTGTACAGCATATCATCTCTAATACAGTTCATAGATACGTATATAAAATTATGCAATTTTCTGTAGCGTGCTATATAAAGAAAAAAAAATCTTATGTAAATGAATACTTGCGTTAGACGTTATAAAATTTAAATAAGATTCAACTTACCAAGAACATGAAGAATATAACCGGCGATTCTCCATTCTTCTTTAATAAAAATTTCTTTTTTCATTTTAAACAATATTTCTTTTCTTCTATAATTTAAATATACTTTCTTATTTTAATCAAAATTCCCTTTCTTCTTTAATTTAAATGTTCCTTCTCGTTTTAATTTATCTATTCATTTTCTTTTTGATGTTATTTCGATTTACATCCT
>NC_057707.1:685915-696550 GCF_014466175.1 Vespula pensylvanica | reverse complement strand
AAAGTAACATTCTCTTTGTATATATCGTTTCGTGTTTTCGTAATATACTATTTGGGCCTTCCAACCCGTTTACATACTTATTCCTTTTTCATTGAGAGAATGGTAAAATTTCCAAACGCTAGTGAGTTTCGAGTCATAGGTAATACCGAAGGGGAATTCCATGTAGACATTTATACGAATACGTTAGAAAAAATAAATATTAATCAAGAGGAAAGCAATAGCAATGACAGTAATGACATCCAACAAGAAAACTTATAAAGGACGAAATTTCGATTTTTCTGCAAAAATATATGATCCCCCATATCAACAAATTCCCTTACTAACGGGTATTGAACGGCATATAACGATCTCCACATACATAATACCTTCTCGCGTACCTATCGTCAAGAACTATCATATACATCGATTTCTTGTTATCTCTCTCCATGTATGTGTGCGCTTACGTGTCCCAGTCAAGTGGGCGAGAATCAGTACTCGGGTCTGCGTACATCTCCTCTCTTATTTAGAAAACAAGAAGGGTATTTATTCATTAGTTTTCCTATCATTAAACTATGCAAACAATTTGATAATTCGATTAGCGGTATAATTTAATTATCTATTCAGCTATATTATTTAATTACCTCGTTAAGTCTTTTGCACATCCATGTTCCACGACTGACCTTACTCTTCTATATGAACACGTACAATTCCCGAGAAATGTACTCCCTATTGGATATTATTTCTAGGTATGTAATATTTCGTATATTTTGTTTCAAATCAAATGATTCCTAAAAAAATACTCCATTGCTCAGCAAGATAAATAAGTGTATTATCGAATGATGAATCTAAATAGGAAACTGAATTCTACAGGTAATCGTATCCTCCAATTGGCTGTTTGGTCTGATAAGAGGAAAGCAAATGAAAGAATGTTCTCTTTATTATCCAAATAAGAGAGGATTCGTACGTACAAACGTTCACAGGACGGCGCACTCAATCCCGGCCACTTCAACTGACGCAGATAAGCGCGCACCAGAACATACACAGATGGGGAGATATAACAACGAAGGGTTCAAAATGAAGGTACTTCACGATAAGTGCTGGAGCACGTACTACATACATACATTATCACTAAGTCCCTATCAAAATGTATCTACAGGGTAATTCGTGCTACGCAGCAATTACTTCGAACAAATTTCCATATCTATGAAAAACGCACATTAAATATTACGAATATTTTTTAAGTACATGTCGTGATCATTATGACAAATAATTTGAAACGTAGAATTCAACACTTCTCCTTTTTTAATTACATCGAATGGTTACTTCTGTTAAATTGAGCGAATACTGATGACGTGGACTTTCTATTTCACGTATAATTTAAAAGTATTTCCCTGCTAACATTATTACTTCTAAAAACGTTGATTCCTTTGATCGTCCCTGTATGTGAAATTATTTTGTATCATAAATATCCCTCAGTTTCATTCCCATTCCCCTTTGATCAATATACCGCTTGGAACGTCGGGCCGCCCTCCGACAAATCTTTCCGAGTACAATCGGACATATCTTCTAGCTCAAGTCGTTCACGTTCGGATTCTTTGATAAAATCCTATTTTCTCGTACCACTGTAACAAGCTTTACAAAACCGCGCCGCATTGACCTTTCAAAGCTTTGTCGTCAAGCATATATCTTTTCCCTCTTCCTAGGTATTCTCAATCATATAATGAACACAGTATGAGACCACATAAAGCCAAGGAGTATATTCGAAGAGAAAACGATTAATCATAGTACCACCAAGAAGTATGAAAAATGATTTAAAAATCGTTGATGATCTTATATAGTATAATCCCGCCGACCGATATCATGTAATTCATTGTCCGCGCATAAAATATACGAATATATATTTTTCTTTCTGCTTCTTGTCATTGTTCAACTGCTTCTTGAATCACTCTTCTGTTTTCACAATTCAATGTGCTATATTATAAAAGATGAAATTCGTATGGAAGATTCGAGAAGATACGTGACGAGTTACGTATATCTGATTTCTTCATATCTCATTTATTAAAATCCAATATTAATATCAATGGTTGAAATAGTAACGCCCTCGCAATAGCAACAAGTTATTTCCATACACCGGTTAATTAGGTGCCTCTCTCACCAACTCGGGTTTCATATCACTTGGAAGATTTGTAATAAATTCGTGAGCAGAACCAGCTTCCTCTGCCGGTTTTACGATCTGATACATTAAATAATAAACGATATGTAAGGCAAAATTCTTTGAAAAACATTGAAATTTTTATTCATATGTTATTTTATTCATAGGTTATTATTGGCCTCTTTCCCTTCATCAAGTCTCTTGCTTTCCATATTTAATATTCTTTATTAGACTAGTTGAAAAATATATGGGTTCTTGATTTATATGCACTCATGGTGTACCTTTAGGATAGTTATATCCTAAACCTGGACAAGTTACATACCTCTTTTAATTTCTGTTAATTTCTTTTTTTCATCCTCTGATTCTTTTCAATTTATAATTGCAAATAGACTAAAGAATTATGATTACCGGCCATCAATATTTTTCTTGTTTTTATGCTTAAAAATATTTATCAGTATTACTATCGACAAAGAAATACTACTTGAAAATTTGTTTCGTAATATTATCTACTATTCTTTTTCCTTCGTTTAGGTGAAAAAGCATCACTCTTTCTTTACTGTGCATTTGCAAGGGAATGTGTATTCAGAGAAATTTATTAAATTTATTTTCTTTCGTAATATTAGTTTAGATTATTTCCTTTTGCGTATTTCATTTCAATACGCTTTACGCAAATCAATCGAAACTTCCTATTCCGCGGTCGAAAAAGCTATATCTAATTAACTTGTTCTATCCCTTGTTCTACACCGTGTTCGTCAGGTGGCCGATAATAACCAGAAAGAGATACAGGAAGGCAAAGTTTATAATTGCCATTACGACGAACCTTCTCGAGATCGATATAGTACTGTTGTACTAACCTACATTCGAGTGGCGGTACGAGGTTAGGGGATATATCCTTTTAAAGGATCCATCGGTAAGCAGCTTTAACAAGAGGATATAATCGATTGAGTGCCGAAAGTTTGCCGAGGGGTCGTTCGACGGCGTACGCGGATCGTGGTTCGAAGTGGAATATTTGCTCTTATGAGGGAATATCCTGCATAGAAAATAATACTTCATTCCGGTATCTTTTTGGATTCCATTTTTTTCCATCCTCCAAGGAATTCAACGCAGTCGAGGAGGGAAAATGAAGATCAATAATAACGTTGACGGTGTTCTTGGATTTCGAACTAATCTTAATTTGTATTGTAATTAATTATAAAAATTATATATATCATAATATTTATTTCAATACCGTGGGTGAGATTAGGAACGATAAGGAAAATCTTATAGTGATTAACAATGATTCCAAAAGGAAAGAATTAGGAATCAAAGCTGAAGATGAAGAGGAAGTAGAAGGAGTTACAGGAGATGAAGAAGTTGATGGGGAAGGTAAATATTACGAGTCCATGCTCGTTTACGATTGAATCGACGTTAGATTTTATCTTGACGTCGATAAATCCACCGGTAAATTTAATTCTAATCAAGCGGATGTTGGTCTCTCGCCGAACATTGATTTTGCAATTCTCGATTTGAATTCAAAAGTTACTAACACGGTGTATCGTAAGGACGAAGTTGAATGGATCATCGTGATCTTTCGGGAATAATAATAATAATAATAATAATAATAATAATAATAATAATAATAATAATAATAATAATAATAATAATACGGAAATAACAGAGAATGATATCGAGAATAGAAATGAATAATAGTTTCGAAAGCTTATTCATGGATTCAGTAATTATTTATGGACAACCAAAGGATTTATCGATTTTCGATATAATAATGAATAAGTTTACATCGCACGAGAAATGTTAATTCCATGTTTTCGTCACTTTGCCATCTTGATTTCATCAGATTAAATTAAGTAATCATTTAATTAAATTAAAAATGAAAGAAATGTTGAATTAATTTTCTAAATTGTGTGCCATAATATTCACGTCGTCTACGTAAAAGGTAGTCATAATATTTCATTCTCGTTTTGCACAAAAATACGAATTTCCACGAATTTATTTGCTGCTTAGCCAGGATTCTCTCGTTAGTACGTTCTGAAAGGGATTTAATAAAAATGCATAAGCGTATTACCTTCTTCCAAACGTATCGTCGAGAATCAAACGATTTGATAATATCTCGCTCCAGGCACGTGTGCTCTTGTGCGCGCTTATGTGCGGCAATGCAAGTGGGCAGGAATGGGTGCGCGGTCCTGTGTGCATTTAGTATACCTCCCGACTGATTTTGAATATAGGAAAAGTATTTCTTCATTTATCTTTCCCTTATGAAACCATACGGCAGATTGAATGATAGGATTAGTTGCATAACTAAATTATCTATTTAGCTGCATCGTTTAGTTACCTGCACATTTAATCAAATCTTGTGCACGTCGATGTACAATACGAATGATCTCATTTTTCTAAAAACTTACTTCCTATTGAAGAACTTAAGAAATTATCTAATTGTATTTCTTGTCATCCAATACTTCGTATATTATGTTCTATACTAATCAGTTCATTAGAAAATATCGTATTTATTCACTCGATAATTTCTTATTACGTCTAACAGAGTATAACAGCGATTTGATTATATTTCTCAATAAGTGCAAATATAATATAACACTGACATAACAATCTCCTCAAAATAGTAGAGATCTACTATATTCTTTTACAGCTACCGTTATTCGATAATCCGTTCGACATAGCTCGAAACATAAGTTATAAATGTAGGAAGCTTTTCCTTGAAATTACTCTACCTTCTGAATACGGTCTTTTGAATTTTGTTTTTTTGGTAATGTCAACGTTCACTGTACAAAAAATAAATCAATATTAATAAGATAATACCTACAGATTTTTGTCCCCGTAAGAAAATGAATAAAATTAAATTTTTACAAATTAAAGTGATCGAAAGGATATGGATATGCAGAATAATCAATAGAGGAATCGAAAGCAGAAAAAGGAATCAAAAACTTATAGGAAGGTTGAAAACAAGCAGAAAATTTCCCTTTACCATAGTATCGATGCAAAATTATTGATAACATTCTGAAGAGATAGTCGGGGTTACTACCCTCGCGACTCAATGTAACAGATTACTAGCTATCCGCAGGAGTTGAAATGCTCATTCACTTCGTATCGGGGTCGGCTCATGAGCAAGTTCCTAGGACATACAGAAGAGGAAACACCTAGAGTAACATATTAGTCCCTGCTCCATTCCGATAATGGAAATCATCTTCTTAAATAAGATCCCCTCGTTAGGTAAATTTTGTTTGTATATAATATTGTCTAATATTAATTCAAGGATTTATTTTTATAAAATTTTTTTCTGTATGTACCGTGCTGTAGATAACCGTATAATTCTGTGTACATATCTATGATTTTTATTAGAGATACCACATTATAGACCATATTATACAATTTTGTGTTTAATACTACGATATATTGTTTCATAGTATACTATAGAAAGTTGTTATTTTTTTATGATTATTTAACACTTTCTTTTACACTGTCAATTTGTCTTGGGTATATTATTGTATAATATTAAACAGAGGAAGTAGTATAATTCGGTTTAGTTGAATTAAAACTTCGTAAAATATTTGGAATGGTAATATTTGACAGACTTATTCTCTTACAGGCACTCGTGCAAGGCGCAATTATTAATAGATGGCACTATTTTCGCTACTTACTAGGTAAGTTCATTACGTACTGTTTAAAATTCGCTTATATATTTTCTCTTTTATCTGCTGCGTTTGTGGATGGAAATTTCTTTATTCTTTGTAAACGGTAGACGGAGTCAATGTGTATGTAAATACATTTAAGTATATATATGTATATTATATATATATATATATATATATATATATATATATATATACGTCTTTCTCCGTACTTTGTACTTTCTATGAATTAAAGTCTAATTATGTACATATTTATATATGTATTTGTCTACAAAATAACGTACTATCTATATCTATCTGAGGATCATCAAATATGTAAATGAAAATAACATCAAAAAAAAATGAAAAGATAAATTAAAACGAGAAAGAATATTTAAATTAAAGCAGAATTGGGATATTGATTAAAAGAAAAAGTATATTTAAATTATAGAAGAAAAGAAACATTGATTAAATGAAAAAACAAATTATAGAGAATAATGTATAGAGAATAATGTATTATAGAAAATGTATAATTTCTGATTATAATTGCTCGCCGTATTTTACGTTGCTTTATTATTATTTTTTAATATATTTAACATTTAATTCGTCCGTGATGTATTATTGCATAATATTAAGTTATTTATTAAGTAGAGGAGAGATATGAGGAGAAAGTCTAATTAGGGTCATGGGAATTAGGATGCTTCTATTCAGACGTTTATACGATTTATTCGGCT
This sequence comes from Vespula pensylvanica, assembly GCF_014466175.1. Classification (NCBI taxonomy): domain Eukaryota; kingdom Metazoa; phylum Arthropoda; class Insecta; order Hymenoptera; family Vespidae; genus Vespula; species Vespula pensylvanica. The sequence continues at coordinate 690,065 of NC_057707.1, read as the reverse complement.
AATCGTATATTCAACTAATCGTATAGTCAAAATCTTGTTTATTAATTCCGTGATATCATTCCGTGTTTGCTATACCGATGGTACTATACGTTGACGTGTCCAACATACGGATTGATTTGCTTGCTTCATACTAGTTGAGCTACTTTCTTCAGTTAATCAATTAGAATAGAGATACACGATTCCATTGTAACAAGAAAACTGAGAAACAAACAGACAAGCGGTTTGTCTTCGAGAGACAGGTATCAGCAACCGAACCGATATCGTTTGGTTTTGTGATTGAACCTAGAAGTTTTCGTTTACCAATTATTTTACCTTTCGTTCGCATGATACGAAAATCCATTTCTGAAAGCTTCAACGAGATTCTGACATTCTTTTCAGTTAAGTATGAAATTCTGAATGTTGACTCAAATGTTTAAATAAATAATTAGGGCGCTTAGGAAGTATACTAATAGTTTATTTGATCAGTTTTAATATTTTCGGAAGATTCTGAAATATTTCTATCAAAAATAATATCTCTAACCGATCGAAATTTTTTGAGGATCAAGAAATTTCTTAATGCCAAGACGAAAATCGTTTAATTGTAACGATGCATTCGGAAAGAGTAATTGAGATATGTTCGATTGTCCACTTTGATATGTCCAAAACCTTTAATAATAATAATTTAGTAAATTTTAATTATTAATAAGAGAGATAGAACTTTTTCTTAGTTTGTCATAAGTTCATTAGATTTTGTTTACAAATATTTTGCGGAAAAACCTACATAATATCTTTTGTAGTATATACATACGTCAATGTAATTTTTTTCATTTTTGCAGACGGTAGCGAGTGAGCTCCCATGTTCATCCGTCGGAGTACAAAGGAAACTGACACGGTAATCGTACAAATCAATTATTATTTGATTTTACACGTAGAGATCGAGTGCTATTTCAAAATTTAAATCTAGCAGAAAATAAATTTAAATTATTTGTTGCTTCGTAGGTGTTCCGTGGCGTGTAACGTTTAACGGAATTTACTATTGCTTAAACAGTTGTTTATTAAATTCCTCGTACATCTATATAGTTTAAATGAATTTACAATTATCTGAAGTATTAAGTTTGAAGTTTCCACCTATTGTATATATTGAAGTTTCCACCCTTTGTATAATAAATTATTAAATTTTAGTATAAAATTATCTTATGTTTCTCGCGCGTTCCGATATTCCCTTTCGAACATTAATCAGCAGCAACACGGCATTTCGTCTCGCAAACGTGATTTATATTATAACATACTTCATAATTGTATTTGATTTATACATATTTATATACATTATTTATATAAATTTCTTGCAAAAGAAATCAAAATTCTATTCCATATAATTTTCTACATTACCCATGATAAGTATTGAAGCTATTCAAGTATTCGAAATTGTTGTTGCTCTTAATTTGTCATAAACTTGTTCAAAGATTTATTGTAATTAATTGGTTTGGGAAAAAGTAAGGGCAGAAAAGCAGATCAAATTCAATTCGTAACTCATTTGAAAATCTTATTAGTTAATATTACATCAAATCGGCCCATTTCTTAAATATTTTTCAATCTCCAACACTTTCCAAATACATATTTGGTTGCATTTTCTTTATTATTGTTTTTTTTAATATCAATTTTATGTTCACTTACTTTTAATTTAGCATTTAATTTCCTGGTAAAAAATAAATTAAATAATAATAATAAAATTTTTTTTAAATTAAATGAAAAGCAAACATTTTTCGACATTCGAGTTTACATTTCTCTTTGTTGCACAGATATATGAAAGTATGGAATCGGTATCAGTTGCTTCATTTTACCGACAAGCATCTCTTTACTTCTTTATTAATGACATCTTTTGTAGTATTTCAATTTACTTTTCAAGTTTCTCTTTAATTTCATTTTCATTTATCAACATGATGACAAATGTGTGAATAAATAGGTATATAAATGTATTAGACTCTAGCATATAGTAAGATATATAGGATATATATATATATATATAGATATGAATGTATGTATTTGTATTCATATATATATATATATATATATATATATATATATGAATGTATGTGTTTGTGTATACATGTATATAGTCCGTCTGCCGTGTGAAAAGAATAATTAAAATTGCATTCATGAACACATCAGGCAGGACTTACCAGGAAAAATTATTTATCCAAATTTTCGCGAAGCAAACTTTTAGAATTCTGACGAACGCACGATAATGATTCTACGCCTTTCTAATAGGACTGGCTGTACAGAAGTAATTGGCATAATAAAGAATTCAGAGATAAAAAAAGTATGGTTTATTATTGGTATTGAAGTATGGTTTATATTATCGAGAGTATGCTGTTTAAATTGATATAGATGATATAGAATTCATTATCGTGGATGGCTGGTGGCCAATATATTATTCTGGGCCTTTCTCTTCTGTAACTCTTAGGTACATGCTTAAATGACGATACAATAAACAAATTGTACTTCCTTTTAAAGGATACAATAAATTCAAGAATGAAATCACAGTTTGTCTTCCGTCTTTTTTCTATCCCACTATTTTTCATAAATTTATGAGATATTATGTCATCCCCGATAATTTCATCGCAATGTTGCAAATAATTTTTATTCAATACTACCATTAAGGAGAAATCTTTTTTCGTTTTTATCCTTCTTTACACTTTTTGATTTTTTTCCCCTTTAATATCCCTTATCCGTCATTCTCCATACGCTTATATTTTCTATCTTTTTACTTTCTAAGCGTCTAATTTTCGTCGGAATGTACTAATTCATACTCATTTATTGTTTGTAAAGAGAATGTTGACATTACCAGAAAATAAGAAATTTGAATATCGTATTTAGAAGGAATGGTAATCTCAATTTTATAGAAAAATTATCTTTCTACGACATTTATAACTTACACTTTGAGCGGTGTCGATCGCTTCATCGAATAACAGTCCCAAGAAAGCAATATAATAGATCGCTACTATGTTGGGCGAAGTATTACGTAAATGTTTACTATATGTGCCCTTATTGAGTAATTACATCATTCGGATAACGGATTTGCAAAATACAAATATCGTGGTAATAGAAATATAATGAAATAGTAGCTATACTTCATTATACGTAATAAGAAATAAACGATTTAGGAAATACAATACTTTCCAAGAAACTAATCGGTTTGAAACGTAATATACTAAATATTAGATGGCTAGAAGTAGAATTGAATCATTTGTTATAGTTTTCCTATCGAGAAAGAATTTTTAGGAAAGTGTACTCCTTCTTTTAAAAGCATTAAATCAGTGACGTGGTACATTGCACTGCAAAAGAGATAATCGGGTAATTAAAGGATGCATGTAAATAGTTAATTGAATGACACAGCTAATTGTATCGTCCAACTCTCTGTTTGGTTTACTGAGGAGCAGACTAATGAAAAAATTCCTTTCTTATTTCCGACGAAACTAGACTAGAGGTGTACGCACACACGCTCGCAATACCGCGCACTCATTACCGTCCACTTGAATTAGCTTATATTAATAAACTCACAAGAATACGCGTAGATAGTAGGAGGTAATAATAATACGTAATGACGATAACTACGGGAGCGCGTAGAACGTACATAAACATTATCAAATCTCAATCATTACATATTAACAAGAGAATTCGCATTAGGTAGGAAGGATAATTCAAAATTTCTACATTTCTGCAAATTGTACATTAAATATTATGAATATTTTTGAAGCACATTTCATGAATATTACGATGTACAAATTCAACATTTCTTCTGTTTTTATTACATTGAGTGATTGTTTATATGTATAATAGTGATAACACGATGTTGTAAGCGTGATACTATCATTTCTCGTATTATTTAAAGGTATTTATTGTTATCTCGAAAATTGGTAAATATTTTGATCGTCTCTCCAGGTTTAATCATTTCGAAAGTTAAGCATACCTTAGTTTCATTTCGATTTTTTCTCTGCTCATTCTTTAATCCATGAATAACCATTCGATTCTCATATTTGTTTCTATTCTCGATAGTAGTTTCTGTTATTATTATTATTATTCCCGATAGGTCTCGACGATCCATTCACCTTCCTTCTTACGATACACCGTGTTAGGAATTTTCGAGGTCAAATCGAGATTTGCAAAATCA
>NC_057707.1:677716-685815 GCF_014466175.1 Vespula pensylvanica | reverse complement strand
CAATATACATGGGACTCGAGAAGGTTCGTCGTCATTACCATTAAAAATATTGCCTTGCTATTTCCCTTTCTGATTATTATCGATCGCCTCACGAACATGGTATAGAAGAAGCTATTACGGGTAAATTCAAAACCGGGACGTTTCAAAAGAAAATGCTTTGCTACTGATTCAAGCACGTTAATTTATAGTATTTCCTAGAAGAACTAGAAAAGTTTTCGAAGACCTTGATAATTTCAGATAATACAATATCATCGACCGGAAACATGTAATTAAATGTGTACTCTTCATGCATGAGATATATGGCTATGTACTTTTTTTTTTTTTTTTTTTTATTTCGACCTATAACATAAAGCATCACGTCACTGTCTATGAACTGTAACGAAAAACTGAAAAGTTTTAAGGACGAAATGACAAGAAGAAATCGGAAACAAAATATTTTAAGCGTAAGATATTTTTGGCCGAAGCTTGATAGATGGGAATTAGAAAAGTGTATAATAACGTTCACGAGATACTTTTATCAGGAGAAAGTATCACCAAAAAAATTAAATCCTTTTTCTTTAATATTAATCCTTGATAGGGAGCGATCAGTGAAACGCAGCAAAAGCGCTTCAACGATACGCAGTCGCGTAATATGGATTATTCCACATGGTAAATGAAAGGAAAGAGTAAAAGGAACTCGAATTAAGAGGGTTTAGTCAACACTTCTGTTTTCCCCCACTCATACCCTTTCACAGCACTTTCGGCTCTTTCGCACGAGGAATATAAAGTTTTGATTGACTTGCGTATAGCGTATTCTTAAGAAATACACAAAAAGAAAAAACTAAATTACGATAAAAAAGTATGTAAACATTCGATATAATTAAAGAAGGAGAAGTGTAGAATTCTACATTTCAAATTGTTTGTCATAATATTCGCGATATTTACTTAAAAAATATTCGTAAGATTTAATCTGCGTTTATCGTAAATATTGAAATTGGGACGAAGTAATTGGTGCGTAGCGCGCATTATCCTGTTGATACGTATTGGTAGGATTTAATGATAATGGGTGTACGTAATACGTGCTCTTGTCCTTATTGTCAAGTAGCTTCGTTTTGAACCCTTCGTTATTATATCACTCCATCTTGTGCGCCCTTGGCTACGCCAGATCAAAAGTGCGAGATCCTATGTGCGTGTGTACGTACGACTCCTGTTTTATTTTTATAACAAGGAAAGTATTTTTTCATTTGTTTTCCTCTCATCAAACCAAGCAGAGTAGTTGGAGAATGGAGTTGTTTACTTCCATTGCATATTTAGATTCATCATTCGATAACACGGTTACTTTACTTGCAAAGAAATGGACTATTTTCTTAGAGACCAATCGATTTGAAACGTAACATAGGAAATATTAGTTAAGTAGAAATATAATCGGACTGTTGTTCTGCATTCTCCAATAGGGAGTACATTTCTGGGAAACTGTATGTACGTATTCATAAAGAAGAGTAAGTCGTGATACATCGATGTGCAAAAAACTTAACGAGGTAATTGAATAATATAGCTAAATAGATAATTGAATTATAACGCTAATCGTATTATCGAATTTTCTGTTTGTTTTAATGAGATCATTACCAATGAATAAATACCCTCCTTCTTTTTCAAAAAAGAGAAGAGATGGACGCAGACTCGCGCACTGATTACCGCCCACTTGACTGGCACACGTAAGCGTGCACGTTCATGGACAGAAATAATACTAAATCGTTTAATATGATGGTGCTCGACGATAGGTATAAGAGAAGGTATTACGTACGTGCAGATCCTTAAATCTGGATCAATACCAGTTAACAAGAAAATTCGCTCTACATAGCCAATTATATTGTTTAAATTCCTATATAACTAAAAAATCGGTTATATTAAAGTATATATAACAAGTATATTAAATATTATGAATGTTTTTGAAGGATTTGTCGGGAATATATTGACAAACGATTCAGAATAACATCGAACTCAACATTTCTCCTGTTTTCAAATATATTGAATGATTATTTAAATTGAAATGCTGATTTAACCGTGAACTTAATATTTCACGTATATTTTCATGCATTTGACACTATTCTATGAATTTTTTGATCGTCCCGGATGCTTTAATACTTTTGCAAGATAAACACCCCTCAATTCCATTTCGAATCTTCATTCATAAAGTCCCACTTGCATGGTCGGACGTTCCTTCGACACACATTTTTGCACGCAATCGATTATATCTTTTTGCTGAAGTGCACTTCGATCCTTTGGGAAAGGGATATTCCGTCTCTTCGTATCATTAATCGAATGAAGCATTCTAAAACAGCACCGTGTTAATCTCGTCGATGTTCGTAGGTAGTGCCATTATAAATTTTGTCTTTCTCTTCTTCCTGCTTTATTTCAGTCACATAAGAAACCATATATGAATATTTACTGATAAGTTAAAAATAAAGGCGATCCTTCAAAAGGTAATGCCTTGCCTTTAAATCTATCACGTTGGTTTAGAGTACCTCCAGGAAGCATTAAAAAAGTTTCGGAAGACGTTGACAATCATAGATTATACAATACCGTTGACCGATAATATGTGATTGAATATGTGCCTTTCATGCATGCGATATGTCTATATTGTATATTTCTTTCCTTCCTATTTTTAAATTAGAGTTATAAATTAGGGCGTTATTACCGCCGATGAATTGCTACAATAACTGAAAAATGTTAAAGCACGATTAGTTACTTCTCATACTGATTAATTTGCTTATCATATAATTTTTATTATGGCAAAAAAACTCGGAAAAAACTACTTTTTGCATGAATAACATTTTTAGCCATCGTTTTTCTGAAGGAAATTGGAAATGTGTATTTTAACGTGCACAAGATATTTTCATTATGAGATTATATCAATAAGAAAATTAATTTTTTCTCTTTCAATATTTATCCTTGCTGGAGAGCGTTCAATAAATATGAATCAGAAGTATTTATTTCAATATGTATTTCTGCAATATGGATTAATTCATATGGTAGTTAAAAAGGGACCGTAATAATATGTCGAATGAAAAGAGATTGATTGGGATATTCATTTCCTCCCAACCCACATCCTCTTCATCCGCGTAATAGGAAATTTTAATTGGTTTGCGTACAACGCATTGAAATGAAACACATCAGAGAAGAGATTATTTAATGAAAGAAAAATATGAATATGAGGAAGGATTTTCTCTGATTCCATAATCTTTATTATTGCGTAATAAAGGAAAAGAAATGATATTTTCAAGAGATAAGAAAAAACAGGAATTTATTTCTTATTGATTGTCATTTTTAAGCATATAAATTAAAAGAAAATTGAAAATCGTCAACATTCTTTTGTTAATTTCAAATTGAAAACTGTAAAGAAAAGAAGAAAAAAAAAATAAAAATAAAAAAGGAAAGTTATATGTCGAATTAAAAGAGATTGTTAGGGAAGTTTATTTGCTCTTAATTAATTTCATTTTCGAGCTTTCCGTCCGTGAAAGAAATCAATACGTAAAAATGTGTCTTCCGGCGCATTCTCGGACGTTAGCTATCAGCAAATCGATGGCAATTTGTTGCGCAAACGCACTTCTACGATTCACATCATATTATGTATCATAACTTTGGAATCAACTAAAGTGTTATAATAATATTTAATTTACATAAATTTGTAGACGATCAGGAGCGTCGACAAATTTACATATATTTATAATAAAATCAAAATTTTATCCCTTATTATTTTCTACGATATTTATGATAAATGTTGAAGCAATTCTCTTAGATTATCATCCCTTTCATTATGTACGAAATCTCTCCGTATTCCTGTTGGATGACATGACTATTACTGTTATCGTTTTCTTCCCAATTAATATTTATTTCTTTTAACGTATTCGTATAAATTTCTACCTGGAATTTTCCTTCGGCATTACTTATGACACAAAACTCACTCGTGTTTGGAAATTTTGCTATTCTTTTCATGAAAAAGAAATAAGTATGTAAACAAGTTGGAAGGCTCAAATTGTATATTACAAAGTCACGAAACGATATATACAAAATGAATTTTACTTTTTTAATTTTCTGAATTATTAGTCGAGGGGTGTATCTATATTACTCCAAGTTCCAATAAGAAGTGAGTTGAGTTTTGAAAATCCCTTTACCGAAGTTTTATGATTATTCGTTTAATTCATCAAATATCACGAACCCATACGTGGCATACTAGCGTAAAATTGCAAACAAGTTCTCCTTATCACCATCTAAGCAATTTAGTAAAGCCATGAGATCGTTGTGAACATCCTTCCTTTCTGTAAAACCGACTGATATTCTTTTCACATATTTTGTTAATTTGGCCACTGTTGATTTGCTTTATTCTGATATTTCTATAGAAAAATCAAGGGAAACTTGCATTTCTCAAAAAATTGCGTCGCAATCACTCGATCCTACCAAATCACTCATTAACTCTGTGGTTATTTCGGAGGGGAGATACGTGAAAGAGAAGAAGGTAATATTGGGAAACGAAGAACAACGACGAATAATTTTTTCTGTATATATGTTTTTTATTATTGTGCAATTACGCAAATGAATTCTTTGATAACTTGAGCAATATGACTTTGTTAACAAGGAAAGAAGGTAATATTTGGAGAAAATGTTTTCAAGGAGTATGGAAGTAGATATAACTTCCGACGGGAAAATTTTTTTACGATAGAATATTTTACAATAGGAATTACATAGTACGAAAACTGTAATATCATTAATATCTGATAATATTAGAATACTATTTTTAACCATAACCTGCCATATGAAAAGAAGACACATTACAAATATCCTATACGAATTAAGGAATAATTTTGTAGCAAACAAGGCAATATAACTTTAATAATTGTATTAATTACTATTATGGGAATTATCATTGCAATAACTATTAACAATAATTAATTATATTAGACGAAAATAGAGTGTTACGCGATTATTTCCTCTAATAAAGAGACGAGTAATTGTCAATTTAATTGGAAGGTTCCAAGATTTTTGAGATAATTTCTCGTCTACATAGGGTATATATAAATATAACTACTTAAGTACAGGAAAGGGGCAATTTCTCATCCCCGTGCGTTATAGCAAAAGAATTATAATCTAGGAAATTTGGTCTTCTGAAGGAACAACGTATGATTAATGTCCAGAGGGGAAAACATTCTTTCAGTGGTTTTGGAAGCAGTTACAGCAATCGAGTGCCATACGCGAAATAATCGCTAACTCTATATACTTCGTACGTCCCAAAGAATATCTTTACAAATAATCTAGTCATTCGTTTATTACATCATTATCATTTAAATTTAGCAGTAGGCATATGTACAAGATATATTACAAAATTTGGTTTCTATATTATAAAAATGGCGTTTAGAAGGCATTTAAAAGGCATCATCTGATTTATGTTCGGTAAATATACAATTAAAACGAATGACTTTGACCAATCTACGAAATTGAATCTATTTCAGAGATATAGGGAACAAATTAAAGGCGAAAGTAATTCCAATAGTCAAAATTTATTGCAAAGAGCCCGAATTTATAATATCTAAACTGTAATACACTCAAAGAAGATAAACGCAATTTCAAGTACGCTTGTCGTGATGATCAAATATTCGACTTCTGATGCGGAATATATTTAAATTTGTCCTTTCGTCAATCCCCATTCGATAATATGTCCTACGTAGACAGTGTAAAGGCCGGACTGTCAAACAAATCATATCATGAAATAGTTTTTCTTTTCAGTCATACATTTCATGCTAATCGTATATTGCTGTGATTATGATAAATACTATGCAGTTGAGTTACACAATAATAAACGTAGTATGTATATACAAATGTAGTATCATAATTAGCCAAAAAAAATTTCCATGCATTCCATATTTAAGAAGTATATAATGCTATGTATTTAAATTTACAAAAAAATGTACGTTCTTTACTAATTCGATATATTCCCATGAACTTAAATTCACACAAATTTAATTTCAATGTGCATTTTCTTTGAGGGAATTAATTTCTATAAAAAAATCGGCTACCTTCACTTCCGTTTAAAGTTCTTCCTAGGACATATATCTACTTAAAGAAATTATAATCCAATCTAGTTTCCAATAAATGAATATATCAATGAAGCATACAAAAAAGAGATTATTCATTATCAAACCTACCTCTATATCAAGATCGTAGTGCAGTACATCAACATCAGAATATTGAAGGATATTTAATCTACGAGCAATGGCTGCTTAAATTTATCAATTTGCTTCTTAAAACGATCTTCTGTTTTCAAAGTCCAATGTGCTACATTAAAAAAGATGAAATTCATACAGAAAATTGTATGAGATACGTGACAAGTTAGTTATATCAGATCTCTTCGTACCTCGTTTATTAAAATCCCGTATTAAAGAGGATGGCTGCTATCGTAATAGCTTAGCAACGGCGACATATTGTTTCCACCCACCTGATGATTAGGTTCCTTTCTCGCCAAATTGACTTAAATACCATCCGGAGGATTTGTGATGGTTCAATTACAAATACGACATCCTCCCTGAAAAAATTCAATACATTATCATAAAATATACCTATGATACAGATTTCATATTCCACATTATAATTTACAATAAAAAATTTATATCTTGTCTCTAAAATATCTAATGATTCCATAAACACAGCTTTGATTGATTTACCATTTAAATATCAGACTAAACAGGAAAACGTTTTCAAACCTTAATCTGGTTGATGGTCGGACATTTGTACTATCCACGTAGGGTGTATCGTCGGATGTACGGAAGAAGAGAAGGTGCTAATTTAAATATGTTTCACCTCGGATGTCGAATATTTAAGTATCACGGTGGCCGTAGTTGAAATTCGTGTAGCTTCTTTGTAATGTATTACAATTTAGATATTGCTAAATTCAGATCCTTTGCAATAAATTTTGGCTATTGGAAAAACTTTCCATTTTAATTGGTTTCGGCCATCTGTAAAATAAGTAAGAATTCGTAGATTAGTTGAAACTTACGATAGATATTCAATTATTCATCTAAGGTGTGTAGTTATCAAGGATAAATCGGGCTACGGCCTTTTAAGTGATATAAAGTACTGACTCTGAGATGCAACGAATAATTTTTAAGATGATATTCATTAGGAAATTCGGTTTTATTTCCGTAACACATAATTGAAATTTTATAATAAATTATATACTAATGACTACTGATAACTTTATCTGATATTGATAACATAAAGAAAAAACTAGTGTGATTGAAGAAATTGTTTCAACCGGTTGAACTATTTGTATGAATACCTTTCGTGACGTATGATGTATAAAAGTATCAAAAATATATCGTAAGGCACTATCTGGCTTATTGCTAGTTTCACAGCCACCGTTGGAATGACCGACGGTTTATCTCTCGTCCTCTGATATGAGGTATTCATCCCCCACTACCCGCAGACGCTATGGGCGTTTACGTGTGCGTCCGAGCAGGCGCCCTCTGCAGAAGTTTATTACGTTTCACGCAGATTAATCAATATTTCCTATTACACGATCGAACGTTCCGGAAAGGTCGTAAGCTGCGAGGAAATGGAGTTCTCCATTGTCTCTATTAACTGGATGTGTCATCATCCTTTTCAACTGCTATTCTTTCGCCTCTACTCTTCTCCTACTTCAGTTTACAATTTGAAACTAAAAATCTACTAAAGAATTTTTTAAATTGGCAAATAATGTTCTTCCCGTTCTTGTCGTTAAAAGTTTATATCAATAAGAATTAATTTTGAGCAAAGGATATTGTTTGACATTTTTTTTGTAACATTACCTTCTATTCTTTTTTTACTATTTAAGTTAACAAGCATCTCTCTTTCTGTATTCTGCAGTAGCACTGATATTGATTCAGAGGATACCGTTCGTCATATATATTTCTTCTTCGTAATATCATCTTCTTCTTTTTTAAATATTTTGTACTTCCACTTCGTGTTCTACGCATTTGAATACGATTTATAAAAGTAAATCGAAATATTCCATTACGCGGTTGAACGAGCCGAAAAGGCCGAAAAGGATATGAGTGAGTGGAAACGAGTTTCTCGACAAATCCCCTTTA
>NC_057707.1:675657-677616 GCF_014466175.1 Vespula pensylvanica | reverse complement strand
GGACGGTAAGCGGCTTTAGCCAGATTATATCATCGAGTGTGTTGAGACAGATTTTTGGATGGGATGGTCGACGTTGCAAGTGGATTCAGGATTAAAGTGGAATTGAAATGGTGCTGAAGCAGGTTGATTTTTGAAAATGATTATATCTGCATGTACGATTAAAAGATTCATCGATTTTCGATAGGGTGTTAGCGCAGGGAGACTTTTCAGTTATGCGTTTAATATTCAGTGTACGTTTACGTCACCCTGACATCGTTATACTAGTTTAAATATTTATTTAAACTATTTATGAAGTAATTATTTAACTGAGTATCATACTCAGGTTAAATAATTGTTTAATATTATTAAAAAGAGAAAAAACGGTGAAATCAATTTTCCAAATTAGTTATCACAATATTCACGGCAGGTACTTCAACAATATTCCCATTCAATCTACATCATCAGGATTATAGGGATTTGGACCAATTAATTTGCTGGTTTCCTCGAATCCTATTGTTAACGATTGATCCGAGGTATAATTGTTTGGAGGTGCGTAACACGGTCCCCCTATAATTATCGTCATATCCCTTCATATTGAACGTATTATTCTTGTCCCTCTCCATCCGTTTGTAGCCCTTTGCATGCGCGTGGGCTTATTGACGTTAACGGGATGAATGTACGTAGAAGTATCCCTTTGAAAGGGCGTGTGTGCGTAGAACTCTCGTATCCCGAGAATAAAACAGATACTTTTGCAATTATTTTCTCTCGTCGAACATAGCAGACGTTTGAAAAATAAGTTTAAGGTAATATAATATCGTTTAAATATTACGATTAAGAAAACAATTCATCTGTCGATTGTATATTATTTCTAAAGAGACAATAACTTGAAATGCTATAAACGTTACTATAATAATAACTATATTCAATTTATCGAAGAGGAAGGAAAATGATACAAATTCTTTCTTCTTTCTTCGAATATATCTTTTAATTTTCTCGTAAATGATAAAGTAACAAAATTTTTTTTACATAAAAGGAAAAGATAACATTTATCCACATTCGTGTTTATATATGTGAGACTGTGATAGTACCCGTTCGTATGAAAGAAGTAAATTAGTGGTGGGATATCGATTTACAAATTAAATGATGCAGCCAAAAAGGAAATCGTGTCAAATTATCTACTTAATTTTAGAGATGAAGATACATTAAGAAATTTTCTTCTTTCTTCTTTCTAAAATAAGGGAGGAGATACACGCACGCATGCTCACAAGACCGCGCACGTATTCCCGCCCACATTACCTAGCGCGCATGAGCGCGCACAATGAATACGAGAATGGGGGGCGCTAATAACGAATAGTTTAAGATCAAGGAACCTGACGATACATATCGAAGAACGTAATGTGTACGTTCATTTTCATTAAATCCCAGTCAAAATTCGTGTTGCGTAATAAATTAATTCGTCCAAATACCTATATTTCTGAAATACATTCATTATATATTATTTTTATGTACATTACGTGAATATTCTGACGAACAATTTGGAACATTGAACCAAACATTTCCTCTCTTTTTCTTTTCATTTACTATTTATTATAATTTTGTACTACTTATTTATTATTATTGTATAATTATTTAAACTAACGATATAAGGACGACATTATGCCTTAAACGTACGCTGAATATTTAATGAATAATTTAAAAGTCTCCCTGCGCTAACACTCTATCGAAAATCGATGAATCTTTTAATCGTACGTGCAGATATAATCATTTTCAAAAATCAACCTGTTTCAGCACCATTTCAATTCCACTTTAATCCTGAATCCATTTGCAACGTCGACCATCCCATCCACAAATCTGTCTCAACACACTCGATGATATAATCTGGCTAAAGCCGCTTATCGTTCGATCCTTTCAAAAAGATATATTCCATCTCCTCCTGCCGCCATTCGAATGTAGCTTTGTAAAACGGAGCGAGGTAAGTTA
>NC_057707.1:675197-675557 GCF_014466175.1 Vespula pensylvanica | reverse complement strand
GTGGGCATGCGTGCGTGTATCTCCTCCCTTATTTTAAAAAGAAGAAAGAAGAAAGTTTCTTAATTTATCTTTCTCTCTAAAATGAAGTAGATAATTTGATAATACGATTTCCTTTTTGGCTGCATCATTTCATTCGTTAATCGATATCCCACCACTAATTTAGTTCTTTCATACGAACGGGTACTACCTCAGTCTCACATATGTAAACACGACTGTGGGTAAATGTTTCCTTTTCCTTTTATGTAAAAAAAATTTTTTTACTTTATCATTTACGAGAAAAATAAACGATATATTCGAAGAAAGAAAAAAGAATTTGTATCATTTTCCTTCCTCTTCGATAAATTGAATATAGTTATTATT
>NC_057707.1:674689-674959 GCF_014466175.1 Vespula pensylvanica | reverse complement strand
CCACGCGCATGCAAAGGTATACAAACGGATGGAGAGGGACAAGAATAATACGTTCCATATGAAGGGATATGATGATAGTTATGGGGGAACGTATTACGCACCTGCAAACCATTATACCTCGGATCAATCGTTAACAAGATGATTCGAGCAAACCAGCAAATTAATTGGTCTAAATCCCTATATTCCTTATGATGTATATTAAATCTTACGCATATAATTGTAGTACCTGCCGTGAATATTATGATAACCAATTTGGAACATTGGATTAAA
>NC_057707.1:674251-674668 GCF_014466175.1 Vespula pensylvanica | reverse complement strand
TAATATTAAACTAATATTTAAACTGAGTGTGATAATCAGTTTAATAATTAGTTCGTAAATAATTTAAATATTTACGTAAACACGATAACGATGACAGGGTGACGTAAACGTACACTGAATATTAAACGCGTAATTTAAAAGTGTTCCCGTGCTAACGCTATTATATAGAAGAACGATGAATCTCTTGATCCTACAAGCTGATTTAATCATTTTCAAAGATAAATCTGTTTGAGTACTATTTCAATTCCACTCTAATCGAAAATCCATTTGCAACGTCGACCAGCCCCTCCGCAATACTGTCTGAACACACACGATGATATGCTCTGGCTAAAGCCGCTTACCATTCGATCGTTTCAATAACATATATTCCGTCTCCTCGTGCCGCCATTCGAATGTATCTTTGTAAAACGGAGCAAT
>NC_057707.1:670729-674151 GCF_014466175.1 Vespula pensylvanica | reverse complement strand
AACCTTGATGTTTCTTACATTGCTCCGTTTTACAAAGATACATTCGAATGGCGGTACGAGGAGACGGAATTTATCTTATTGAAAGGATTGAATGGTAAGCGGCTTTAGTCAGAGCATATCATCATGTGTGTTGAGACAGTATTGTGGAGGGGCTGGTCGACGTTGCATATGGATTCTGGATTACAGTGGAATTAAATAGTACTCAAACAGTTTTATCTTTGAAAATGATCAAATCTGCTTGTACGATCAAAAGATTCATCGTTTTTCGATATAATAGCGTTAGCGCTGGAACACTTTTAAATTATGCGTTTAATATTCAGTGTACGTTTTCGTCACCGATGACGTTTGTCATCGTTATCGTGTTTACCTAAATATTTAAACTATTTATGAACTAATTATTAAACTGATTATCACACTCAGTTTAAATATTAGTTTAATATTACGGAACAGGGAGGAAATGTTTAATCCAATGTTCCAAATTGGTTATCATAATATTCACGGCAGGTACTACAATAATATGCGTAGGATTTAATATACATCATCAGGAATATAGGGATTTAGACCAATTAATTTGCTGGTTTGCTCGAATCCTCTTGTTAACTATTGGTCCGAAGTATAATGATTTGCAGGTGCTTAATACGTTCCTCCATAATTATCATCATATCCCTTCATATGGAACGTTATTCTTGTCCGTCTCCATCCGTTTGTATACCTTTGCATGCGCGTGGGCTTATTGTCGTTAACGGGATGGGTGTATGTAGAGATATCCCTTTGAAAGGGCGTGTGTGCGTAGAACTCTCATATCCCGAGAATAAAACAGATATTTTTGCAATTATTTCCTCTCGTCGAACATAACAGACGTTTGGATAATAAGTTTAAGGGAATATAATATGGTTTAAGTATTACGATTATGAAAGCAATTTATCTGTCGATTGTATATTATTTCTAAAGGAACAATAAGTTGAACTGCTATAAACGTTATTCAATTTGTTAAACAATATTCAATTTAACAATATTCAATTTAACAATATTCAACGTTAAACAATATTCAATTTATCGAAGAGGAAGGATAATGATACAAATTCTTATTTTTTTCTTGGAATATATCTTTTAACTTTCTCGTAAATGATAAAGAAAAAAAAATTTTTTTTATATAAAAGGAAAAGTAAACATTTATCCACAGTCGTGTTTACATATATGAGACTGTGGTAGTACCCGTTCGTACAAAAGAGCTAAATTAGTGGTGGTACATCGATTTACAAATTAAATGATGCAGCCAAGAAGGAAATCGTATTATCAAATTATCTAATTAGTTTCACGAGAGAAAGATAAATTAAGAAATTTTCTTCTTTCTTCTTTTTAAAATAAGGGAGGAGATACACGCACGCATGCCCACAAGACCGCGCACGTATTCCCGCCTCCGTTACCTAACGCGCATGAGCGCGCACAATGAACCCGGGAATGGAAGGAGCTAATAACGAATCGTTTAATACAAAGGAACCTGACAATACATATCGAAGAACGTAATGTGTACGTTCATTTTCATTAAATCCCAGTCAAAATTCGTGTTGCGTAATAAATTAATTCGTCCAAATACCTATATTTCTGAAATACATTCATTATATATTATTTTTATGTACATTACGTGAATATTCTGACGAACAATTTGGAACATTGAACCAAACATTTCCTCCCTTTTTCTTTTCATTTATGTTGTATAATTATTTAAACTAACGATATAAGGACGACTTGATGACTTAAACGTACACTGAATGTTTAACGAATAATTTAAAAGTGTCCCCGCGCTAACATTATATCTAAAATCGATTAATGTTTTGATTCTACATGCAAATTTAATCATTTTCAAAGATAATCCTGTTAGAGTACCATTTCAATTCCAGTTTAATCCAGAATCCGTTTGCAACGTCGAATTGTCCATCGACAAATCTGTTTCGATGATATGCTCTGGTTAAAGCCGCTTATCATTCGATTCTTTCAAGAAGAAATATTCCGTCTCCTCGTGCCGCCATTCGAATGTATCTTTGTAAAACGGAGCAATGTAAGAAACATCAAGGTTCGTCGTCCCTGTCATTAGAAATTTCGTCTTCGTTTTCCTCTTCTTGGGTATTCTCGATCACATGATGAATACGGTACGTAACATGTTCTTACGGATCGCTTAAAGAAAAGAAGTATGTTTAAAAATCGTCCTATACCATAAAGCATCATGTCACCGTCGATGAACTGTAAGAAAAAACTGATAATTTTAAAGAACAATTGGATACTGCTCATGCTGATCATCTCGCCTATTATGCCATTTTTCCACTAGTAGTACAACAAGTAATCGGAAAATAAGTATTTTTTGCATAGACATTTTTCGCCGACGACGACTATTTTTCGCCCATACAGGTGGGATTAAAAATGTATCTCAGAACGTTCACAAGATATTTTTATTGCCAAGAAAATTCATTTCCTTTTATTCAATATTATTCCTTGGTAGGGAATGATCAACACACATGTAACAGAAGCGTGTATTTCAATATGTATTTGTGCAATATGGAATATTTCGTACGGTATTGAAGAAGGATCAATACTAATACGACGAATTAAAGGGGATTTGTCGAGAAACTCGTTTCCGCTCACTCATATCGTTTTCGGCTTTTTCGGCTCGTTGGACCGCGTAATGGAAAATTTCGATTTACCTCCATAAATGGTATTCAAATGCTTAAAACATGAAGTGGAAGTACAAAATACTTAAAAAGGAAGAAGATGATATTACGAAAAAAAAATAGATATGACGAACGGATGCCTCTGAATCAATATCATTGCTACTGCATGATAAAGAAAGAG
Organism: Vespula pensylvanica; assembly: GCF_014466175.1. Taxonomy (NCBI): domain Eukaryota; kingdom Metazoa; phylum Arthropoda; class Insecta; order Hymenoptera; family Vespidae; genus Vespula; species Vespula pensylvanica. The sequence goes on along the minus strand of NC_057707.1, from coordinate 671,304 downwards.
AGATGCTTATTAACTTAAATAATAGAAAAAGAATAGAAGGTAATATTATAGAAAAAATTGTCAAACAATATTCTTTGCTCGAAATTAATTCTTATTGATATAAACTTTTAACGTCAAGAACGCGAAGAAAGTTATTTGCCAATTTTAAAAATTCTTTAGTAGATTTTTAGTTTCAAATTGTAAACTGAAGTAGGAAAGATAAGAAGCGAAAGAAGAGCATAGTAGAAAAAGGATGATGACACATCCAGTTAATAGAGATCAATGGAGAATTCCACTTCCCCGCAGCTTACGACCTTTCCGGAACGTTCGAACGTGTAATAGGAAATATTGATTAATCTACTTGAAACGTACTAAACCTTTGCAGAGTGCGCATTCTCGGTCGCAAAGGTAAACGCCCATAGCGACAGCGGGGTGTGGCGGAAGAATACCTCATATCAGAGGTTGGGAGATGAAACCGTTGGTCATTCCTACGGTGGCCGTGTAACTGGCAATACACCAATAGTGCCTTACGATACATTTTTCTACTTTTATACATCATACGTGACGAAAGGTAATTATACAAATAGTTCAACCGG
>NC_057707.1:669093-670629 GCF_014466175.1 Vespula pensylvanica | reverse complement strand
TCAAATTGCAAACTGAAAAGAAGAAAAATAAAGAAAAATAAAGACGGAAAGTTAATGTCGAATTAAAAGATTTTTTTAGGGAAGTTTATTTGCTCTTAATTAATTTCATTTTCGAGGCTTCCGTCCGTGAAAGAAATCAATACGTAAAAATGTGTCTACCGCATTCTCAGACGTTAGCTATCAGCAAATCGATGGCAATTTGTTGCGCAAACGCACTTCTACGATTCACATCAAGTTATGTATCATAACTTTGAAATCAACTAATGTGTTATAATGATATTTAATTTACATAACGTTCAGGAACGTCTACAAATTTACATATCTTTGTAATAAAATCAAAATTTTGTCCCTTATTATTTTCTACCATATCTATGATACGATATCTTGTTTATTTGGCCATTCTTGATATGCTATATTCGTCTATTTCAATAGAAAAATCCAGGGAAACATGCATTTCTCAAAAAATTGCGTCCCGATCACACGACCCTACCAAATTACTCACTAACTCTGTGGTTCTTTCGGAGGGGTGAAACGTGAAAGAGAAGAAGGTAATATTGGGAAGCAAAGAAATATGACGAAAGATTTTCTCAGTATCTATGTATTTCATTATTGTGCAATTTCGGAAATGAATTCTTCGTTGTCTTGAGCAATATGCATTTGTTAAAAAGAAAGGTTGGTAATATTTGGAGGAAATGTTTTCAAGGAGTATGGAGGTAGATATTACTTCCGACGAGAAAATTTTTTACTACAGAAGATTTTGGAATAAGGATAGCATAGTACGAAAATTCTAATATCACTAATATCTGATAATATTAGAATACTATTTTTAAGCATAACCTGGCATATGAAGAGAAGAAACATTACAAATATCGTATAAAAATTATATATAGAATAATTTTGTAGCAATCCATACAATATAACTTTAATAATTGCAATAATTACTATTATAGGAATTATCATTGCAATAACTATTAACAATAATTAATTATATTACAAGTAATTAGAGTTTTACGCGATTATTTCCACTAAAAAAGAGACGAATAATTGTCAATGTCATTGGCAGATTCCACGATTCATAAGATAAGTTCTCATGTACCTAGAGTATATGCAAATATAACTACGTAACTACAGAAAGGGGGCAATTTCTCGTCCCCGTGCGTTCTAGCTAGAGAATCAAAATCTAGGAGTCTTGGTCTTCTAACGGGACGACGTTTGCTGAATTTCCGGAAGTCATCCCTTCAGTGATTTTGGAACCAGTAACAGCAATCGAGTGCCGTACGCGAAATAACCGCTAACTGTATATACTTCGTACGTCCCAAAGAATATCTTTACAAATAATCTAATCATTCGTTTATTACATCATTATCATTTAAATTTAGCAGTAGGCATATGTACAAGATATATTACAAAATGTGGTTTCTGTATTATAAAAATGGCGTTTAGAAGGCATTTAAAAGGTATCATCTGATTTATGTTCGGTAGATATACAATTAAAACGAATGACTTTGATCAGTCTTAACCAATCTAGGAAATTGG
>NC_057707.1:668571-668993 GCF_014466175.1 Vespula pensylvanica | reverse complement strand
AGAAAGATAATTTTTCTATAAAATTGAGATTACCATTCCTTCTAAATACGATATCCAAAATTCTACTTTCCTGGTAGTATCAACATTTTCTTCACAAGCAATGAATAAAGATGTATTAGTAAATACCGGCGAAAATTAGACGCTTAGAAAGTAAAAGGATAGAAAATATATGCGTATCGAGAATGACGGATAAGGGATATTAAAGGGGAAAAAAAATTGAAAAGTGTAAAGAACGATAAAAACGAAAAAAGATTTCTCCTTAACGGTAGTATCGATAAAAATTATTTCCAAGGTTGTGATGAAATTACCGGGGATGACCTAATATCTCATGAATATATGAAACATAGTGGGATAGAAAAAAGACGGAAGACAAACTGTGATTTAATTGTTGAATTTATTGTATCCTTTAAAAGGAAGTACAA
>NC_057707.1:668215-668561 GCF_014466175.1 Vespula pensylvanica | reverse complement strand
GTGTCGTCATTTAAGCATGTTCCTAAGAGTTACAAAAGCGAAAGGCCCAGAATAATATATTAGCCCCAATCAGTAACGATAATGAATTCTATATCATCTATATCGTTTTAAACAACATACACTCGATAAGATAAAACATACTTGAATTTTGAATTTTTTTTGTCGTAAAACCATTTTCGCTCGACCTTCATTACAATTCGAAAAGATAGCTTAGATAAAATTTAGATAATTAATTTTTCCTCATATTTCCTGCCTGAAGTGTTAAAAAATGCAATTTTGATTATTCCTTTCACACGGCAGAGGGATTCTATATATATACACACAAATACATACATTTATATCTATG
>NC_057707.1:667598-668205 GCF_014466175.1 Vespula pensylvanica | reverse complement strand
TATATATCTTACTATATACTAAAATCTAATACATATATACACATTTATTCACACATTTGTCTACGTGTTGATAAAGTGAACACCTCTAAAAAAGAATTTGTATCATTTTCCTTGCTCTTCGATAAATTAAATATTATTATTACTATAATAACGATTATAGCATTTCAAATTATTGTCTACTTAGAAATTACATGTAATAGGCAAATGACTCGTTTTCATGATCGTAATATTTAAACGATAGTATATTCGCTTAAACATTACGAATATCGAAACGCGCAAGGAACGTAAGATAATTTTTAACTAAAACTTCAATTATTTATAATATTGATCTCGGGGTGGTTGCATCCGCGTTGTGCCGCTGCGTGTAATGTCAACGAAAACGAACTTTTGAATGGCTTCAATGATAACGCCTACTATTTCTAAAGGTGAAAACTACAAACTTAATACTTCAGATAATCCTAAATTCATTGAAACTATATAGATGAAGGAGGAATTTAATAAACAACTGTCTAAGCAATAGTAAATTCCGTTAAACGTTACACGCCACGGAACGCCTACGAAGCAACAAATAATTTAAATTTATTTTCTGCTAGATTTAAATTTTGAA
>NC_057707.1:666766-667498 GCF_014466175.1 Vespula pensylvanica | reverse complement strand
ATTATCGTCATATCCCTTCATATTGAACGTATTATTCTTGTCCCTCTCCATCCGATTGTAGACCTTTGCATGTGCGTGGGCTTATTCACGTTAACGGGATGGGTATACGTAGAGGTATCCCTTTGAAAGGGCGTGTTTGAGTAGAACTCTCGTATCCCGAGAATAAAACAGATATTTTTGCATTTGTTTTCCTCTCGTCGAACAAAGCAGACGTTTGGATAATAAGTTTAAGGGAATATAATATCGTTTAAATATTACGATCATGAAAACGATTCATCTGTCGATGGTATATTATTTCTAAAGAGACAATAAGTTGAAATGCTATAATCGTTACTGTAGTAAGAATAATATTCAATTTATCCAAGAGCAAGGAAAATGATACAAATTCTTTTTTCTTTCAGTGGAAAGATGTAAAGAACCGACTCATGTATACTTTGAGATTTTCCCGTATAGTCCCTTTGCACTTGGCGTCTTCTCGTACGTTAGCTTGAAAAACTTTTCTTCTTTCTTCTTTTTAAAATAATGGAGGATATATACGCACGCATGCCCACAAGACCTCGCACGTATTCCCGCCTACGTTACCTCGCGCGCATGAGCGCGCACATTGAACACGGGAATGGAGGGAGCTAATACCGAATCGTTTAATACCAAGGAACCTGACGATACATATCGAAGAAAGTAATGTGTACGTTCATTTTCATTAAATCCCAGTCAAAATTCGTGTTGCGTAAT
>NC_057707.1:665060-666688 GCF_014466175.1 Vespula pensylvanica | reverse complement strand
GAACAATTTGGAACATTGAACCAAACATTTCCTCTCTTTTTCTTTTCATTTACTTTGTATAATTATTTAAACTAACGATATGACGTCGACATGATGATGTAAACGTACGCTGAATATTTATCGCATAATTTAAAAGTGTTCCCGAGCTGACACTATTACCCCAAAAAAAACGGAGAATCTCTTCGTCGTACATGCAGATTTTATCATTTTCAATGATAAATCTTTCTACCATTTCAATTCCGCTATAATCCACATTCCGTTTGCAACGACGAATAACCCTTCGACAAATCTCTCCCAGCACACTCGATTATATCCTCTGGCTATAACCGCTTAACATTGGATCCTTTCAATGATATATATTTCGTCTCCTCGTACCACCGTTCGAATGTAAGACAGTGCCATATTATTCTCGTCAAGGATCGTCGTCACTGCAATTATAAACCTTTTGTATTCTTCTCGCTCTCCCTCCTGGTTCGTAGATTGCACGTAGATTGATAGTATCATTAAGAAAGAAGCACTAAAATATTTCGGAAGCCATTGATAATTTTACATCATAGATTACCGCCGATCTATATTATGTAATTCAGTATCCGCGCATAATATATATGGACATTTATCTTTCTTTTATTCCTTTTCTTAAATTTGTACTACAATATAAAGCGTCATGGCGCCTTCGAAGAATTGTTATAAAAAATTGAAAATGTTGAATCACAACGTTTTGGACGATAACACCCGACAAATTCGAAAGTCAATTGCTGGGCATTCCATGATAGACGAAGATGTTTTTGACGAAGGATTCTTCGAGATTACTTTCTTACAAGTATATTTGTTCATAAGATGGTACTATATTTAAGGATCATATTGAAAAAAGAGATACTTCTCATGCTGATCAATCAACCCACGATGTTATTTCTATTATTACGAAGAAAAATATTCCTTACATAAACAACGTTGGCCAATTTTGTCAGATAAATGTATATTAACATTTTTACATTTATTTAACATTTTGTCACAAATATGTATATTAACGACCTACAAGATATTTTCATTATGAGATAATATTAATAAAAGAATTTATTTCGTTTCATGGAATGTGAATCTTTGGTAGGGAGAGATCAATCAAAACGAAGCAGAAACAATCGTCTTTATATTCGATTATGCAATGTGGATTATTTCATATGGTAGTTAAAAAGAAATCATAATAATATGTCGAATTAAAAGGGATTCATCGAGATATTCATTTCCTCCCAATCCATATACATTCCGGTCGTTTCGAGCGCGTAATAGGATATTTTAATTGACCTGAGTAAAGCGCATTGAAAATAAATTCGTAAAAGAGAAGATGATATTACGAACAAAAGATAAATATGACGAAAGATTTTCTCTGTATCCATGTTTTACTATTAGCAGAAGCGTTTATTTCGATATGTATTCGTGCGATATGAATTTATTCACACGGTAGTTAGAAAGGGACTGTAATTACATGTCGAATTAAGAGAGATTAAAAATTCATTTCCTCCCAACCCACACCTTTATCAGCTGCGTAATAGGCAATTTTAATTGCACCGTGTAAAGCGAATTGGAATAAAATACGTTAAAGGGAAGAAGATGGTATAACGAAAAAAAAA
>NC_057707.1:664735-664960 GCF_014466175.1 Vespula pensylvanica | reverse complement strand
ATATTAAACGCATAACATAAAAGTGTCCCCACGCTAACATAATATCGAAAATCGATGAATCTTTTGATCGTACATGTAGATTTAATCATTTTCAAAGATAAATCTGTTTGAGTACCACTTCAATTCCTCTTTAATCCAGAATCCATTTGCAACGTCGACCAGCCCATCGACAAATCTGTCTCAACACACTCGATGATATAATCTGGCTAAAGCCGCTTACCGTCC
>NC_057707.1:664500-664698 GCF_014466175.1 Vespula pensylvanica | reverse complement strand
GATATATTCCGTCTCCTCCTGCCGCCATTCGAATGTAGCTTTGTAAAACGGAGCAGTGTAAGACTCATCGAGGTTCGTTGTCCCTGTCATTACAAATTTTGTCTTCGTTTTCCTCTTCCTGGGTATTCTCGATCACATAATGAACACGCTATGTAATATGTTCTTACAGATCGCTTAAAGAAAAGAAGTATGTTTAAA
>NC_057707.1:663811-664490 GCF_014466175.1 Vespula pensylvanica | reverse complement strand
CTTGCTTCTAGATGCAGCGTGTTGATTTATAGTATCCCCAGGAAGCACTAAGACAGTTTTGGAGGACTGATGATCTTAGATAATGCAATAGAATCGACCGATGACATGTAATTCGATGTGTGTTCTCTACACGCGAGATATATAGACGTTCATTTCCCTTTCCTTTTTTTGAATACGTCTTGTAACATAAAGCATCATGTCACTGACGATGAACTGTAACAAAAAACTGAAAATTTTTAAGAGCGATTGGATACTGCTCATGTTGATCATCTCGCCTATTATGCTATTTTTATTGTGGCAACAAGAAATCGGTAAATAAATATTTTTTGCATAGACAACATTTTACGCCGTCGCTTCAGAGGTGGGATTAAAAATGTGTATCGTAACGTTCACAAGCAACTTTCATTAACAAAAAAAATAATTTCTTTCCATTCAATATCATTCCTTGGTAGGGAGCGATCGACAAACGTGAAACAAAAGCGTTTATCTCAATATGCATTTGTGCAATATGGATTATTTCGTACGGTATCGAAAAAGGATCAGTACTAATATGACGAATTAAAGGGGACGTTGAAAAACTCGTTTCCACTCACTCATACCGTTTTCGGCCTTTTCGGCTCGTTCGAGCGCGTAATGGAAAATTTCGATTTACCTCCATAAATCGTATTCAAATGCGTAG
>NC_057707.1:663376-663801 GCF_014466175.1 Vespula pensylvanica | reverse complement strand
GGAAGTACAAAATATTTAAAAAAACAAGAAGATGATATTACGAAAAAAAAATAGATATGACGAACGTGTTCCTCTGCATCCATATCATTGCTACTGCATAATAAAGAAAGAGAGATGCTTGTTAACTGAAATAATAGAAAAAGAATAGAAGGTAATACTACAAAAAGAATGTCAAACAATATTCTTTGCTCGAAATTAATTCTTATTGATATAAATTTTCAACGACAAGAACGGGAAGAACATTATTTGCCAATTTTTTAAATTCTTTAGTAGACTTTTAATTTCAAATTGTATACTGACGTATGGAAAGAGAAGAAGCGAAAGAAGAGGATAGTAGAAAAAGGATGATGACACATCCAGTTAATAGAGATCAATGGAGAACTCCATTTCCTCGCAGCTTACGACCTTTCCGGAACGTTCGATCG
>NC_057707.1:662365-663339 GCF_014466175.1 Vespula pensylvanica | reverse complement strand
GGCCGCAATCTCGGACGCAATGGTAACTGACCATAGCGACTGCGGGGTGTGGGGGATGAATACCTCATATCAGAGGACGAGTGATAAAACCGTTGGTCAATCCTTCGGTGGCAGTAGAACTGGCAATGCGCCAGATAGTGCCTTACGATATATATTTGCTACTTTTATACATCATACGTCACGAAAGGTAATTATACAAATAGTTCAACCGGTGGAAACAGTTTCTTCAATCTCACTAGTCTTTTGTTTATATTATCAATATAAGATAAAGTTATTAGTAAGCATTAGTATATAGTTTATTATAAAATTTCGATCATACGTTACGGAAATGAATCCGAATTTCCTAATGAATATCATCTTAATAATTATTTGTTCCATCTCAGTTCTAGAAAGTACTTTATATCACTTGTAAGGGGGTAACCCGATTTATCCTTGATAACTACACAACTTAGATGAACAATTGAATATCTATCGTAAGTCGTAACTAATCTACGAATTCTTACTTATTTTAGGGATGGCCGAAACGAATTAAAGGGAAACGTTTTAATTGTATAAGCACCAAACATAAAACAAATGATGCCTTTTAAATGCCCTCTAAATGCCATTTTTATAATATAGAAATGAAATTTTATAATAGATCATGTACAAATGGCTGCTGCTGAATTTAAAGTATATTGATGTAATAAACGAATGACTAGTATGACTGATGAAATTGATTTCGTCGTTTGGATTATTTGCAAAGATATTCTTTGGGACGTACGAAGTATATACAGTTAGCGATTATTTCGCGTATGGCACTCGCATGCTGTTACCGGTTCCAAAACCACTGAAGGAATGACCTCCAGAAATTAATCACACGTCGTCCCGTTAGAACACCAAATTTCCTAGATTATAATTCTCTAGCTACAACGCACGGGGAAGAGAAATTGCCCCTTTCCTGTAGTTACGTAGTTATATTCATATATACTTGGAAC
>NC_057707.1:659470-662265 GCF_014466175.1 Vespula pensylvanica | reverse complement strand
GTTTTAGAATGCTTCATTCGAATGATGATACGAAGAGACGGAATATCCCTTTCCCAAAGGATCGTAGTGGACTTGAGCTAGAGGGTATAATCGATTGCGTGCGAAAATGTTTGTCGAAGGGACGTCCGACCATGCAAGCGGGACCTTTATCAATGAAGACTCGAAATGAGACTGAGGGATGTTTATCTTGCGAAAGTATTAAAGCAGCCGGGACGATCAAAAATTCATAGAATAGTGTCAAATATGTTAAAATATACATGAAATATTAAGTCCACATTTAGATCAGTCTGTCATTATTATTACGTCAATTTAAATATTATTCAATATAATTAAAAACAGAAGAAAGGTTGAGTTCGATGTTGTTCCAAATCGTTTGTCAAATTATTCACCACATGTCCTTCAAAAATATTCATACCATTCCATATACATTTTTCATTTATATCGGAATTTAAACCAAATAATTTGTTAGGTAGAAGCTGGAGCGAATTCTCTTGTTGACTGGTATTAATCGGGATTAAAGGATATGCACGTACGTAATACCTTCTGTCGTACTTTCGTCACGCACCATCATATTAAACGATTTATTATTATCTCTCTCCATGAACATGCGTGCTTACATGTGCCAGTCAAGTGGGCGGTAATCATCCCGCTTGTCTGCGTAAATCTCCTCTCTTATTTAGAAAACAAGGAGGGTCTTTATTCGTTAGTATTCTTCTCATTAAACCAAGCAGAAATTTTGGTAATGTCATCAGCGGTATAATTCAATTATCTATATAGTTGTATTATTTAGTTATCTCGTTAAGTCTATTGCAGATGGATGTACCACGGCTGTCGTAACCCTTCTATATGAACGAGCACATTTACCTGGAATCGGAGAATGCAAAACAATAGTCCCATTATATTTCTACTTCCAAAGGAACAATACATTGCTCTTCAAAGTACGTAAGCGTGTTTTCGATTGATGAATCTAAATAGGCTATTGACTTGTACAGATAATGGTATCCTCCGATCGTCTGATTGATTTGATGAGAGGAATAGAGATGAAAAAATACTATCCTTGTTATAAAATTAAGACAGGCGACGACCATTCACACGCCCACAGGACCGCGCATTCAATCCCAGCCACTTGACCTGACGCAAATAAGTGCGCACCCGATGGAAAGATATAATAACGAAGGGTTCAAAACGAAGGTACTTGACAATAAGTACAAAAGCGCGTATTACGTACACCTATTATCATGAAAACCCTACCAAATCGAATCAACATACGCGCTACGCAGCAATTGCTTCGTCCAAATTTCAATATTTATGAAAAACGCACATTAAATATTACGAACATTTTTTAAGGAAATGTCGCGAATATTATGACAAACAGTTTAAAATGTAGAATTCAACACTTCTCCTTTTTCAATTATATCGAATGGTTACTTCGGTTAAATTGAGGGAATAACGACGACGTGGCCTTTCTATTTCACGTATAATTTAGAAGTACTCCCCTGCCAATGTTATTACTTCTAAAAACGTTGAATCCTTTGATCGTCCCTGTATGTTAAATTATTTTGTATAACTCTCCCTCAGTTTCATTCCAATTCCCCTTTGATCCATGTATCGCTTGGAACGTCGGACGGCCCTTTGACAAACATTTCTCAACAGAATCGCTTATATCCTCTAGATAAACCCGTTTACGTTTGGATCCTTTGATAATATCTGATTTCCTCTTACCACCGTTGCAATCTTTACAACACTGCTCCCCATTGGTCTTTCAAAACTCGGTCGTCATGTACAATTGTTTTACCTTCTTTCTCCTCTTCCTAGGTATTCTCAATCGGATAATGAACACAGTATGAGATCATATAAAAACAAGGACGATGTTTGAAAAGAAAACGTTTGTTCATAGAACCTCCAACAAGTCATAAAAATGATTTAATTATTATGACCAGAATAATTCGGAAAAAATATTTTTTGAATTTAACAATATTTTTAACCGACGTTTTTTAGAAGGGTATATACATACAGAGAATTTGGGTAAGATATGTGACAAGTTACTTATATCTGATCTCTTTATACCTCGTTTGTTAAAATCCATATTAAGGTAAACGGTTGCTACAAGTAAACGTCCTACAAATGGAAACATCTTGTTTCCATAACTTCTTCCGCCGCTTTTACGATCTGATACTTTAAATGACCCTTTTTCTTGACAATTTACAATTAGAAATATACTAAAGAAATTTTGATAATCGATAAAGAAATTTTGAATATTAATATTTATCCTGTTTTTATCGTTAAAAATATTTATGAATAAGTACTAATGTCGAGCAGGAAATATTGCTTGACAATTTGTTCCGTAATATTATCTTTTATTCTCTTTTTATTATTTATGTTTATAGGCATCTCTCTTTCTTTATTTCGCAGTAGGAAAATAGTATTTCATTTGAATACGCTTTACGCAAGGCAATCAAAACTTCCTACTCCACGGTCGGAAGAGCCGAAAGGTCCCTGTGAGGGTATGAGTTGGGGAAAACAAATGTATTGACCAATCCCAGTTAATTCGAGGTACTTTCCGTTTTTCCTTGAATTACCATGTGGAATATTTCATATTACGTGACTGCGTATCGTTTAAACGCTTCTGCTGCGTTTCACAGATCGCTCCATATCGAGGATTAATATTAAAGAAAAAGGAATTAATTATTCTGGTGACACTTTCTCCTGATAAAAGTATCTCGTGAACGTTATTATACACATTTCTAATTCCCATCTATCAAGCTTCGGCCAAAAATATCTTACGCTTAAAATAT
>NC_057707.1:658588-659370 GCF_014466175.1 Vespula pensylvanica | reverse complement strand
GTTTCAATACGAAGTGAGCTCAACTTTGAAAATCTCTTTCCCCAGTTTTATGAACACTTGTTTACTTCGTCAAATATCACTATATCGTACGAGGCATACTCAGGTACTATTACAAACAAATCCTCTTTATCGCTCTCTTTAAGCACTTTAGATAAGCATCCAGACCGTTGTGAACGTACTTCTTTTTCATAAGTATACAACAATCATTATTTTAATAATTAATTATATTATAAATAATTACAGTTTTATGATTATTTCAATTAAAAAAGATAAGAATAATTGTCAATTTCATTAGAAGATTCCCAGATTCATGAGATTATTTTGCGTGTACATATATTATATATTAATGTTACTACATAATTGCAGTAGAGGGGAAATTTCTCATCCCCTGCGTTCTAATTAGAGAATTAAAATCCCGAAAGTTTGGTTTTCTAACTGGAAGATGTCACCTGAATTATTATTACTTACATTATGATATAATGTATTATTATTAATGATTATTTCAATTATTAACGTTATATTGAACTAATTGCTATGAAAGTATTTAAATTAATTCACGTACGAAAATTTTTATTCGTAAATCCAAGTTATGCTTGAAAATAGTGTTACATTACTATTGCATATGGACGATACTACTATTTTCGTATTACGTAATTCCTTTTGTGAAATCTTCTCTTGTAAAATATTTCTTCGTCGGAAGGTATATCTTCTTTGGTATTCTTTGAAAACGTTGTATCGAATATTACCTTTCCTTCTTGTAAACAAATATCTATTGCTTAAGT
>NC_057707.1:656625-658578 GCF_014466175.1 Vespula pensylvanica | reverse complement strand
TTCCTTTTCTTTATTACGCAATAGTAATAAAATATATGACTTCGGATAAAATCTTTTCTCATATTTTATCGTAATATTACTTCCTTTTTCTTCTTGGAGAGAACCTCAGAATTATTTAATGATATATAACAAAGAATTTAATGTATATGGAAGAACCACTGTTTTTGAGAAATATATATTTTTCTGAAGTTTTCTATCGAAATGACACAATAAAACAAATCAAAAAATCGTTCGATTACTAAGTTACATGAAAAGAATATCAGTCGATCTTACGAAAGAGAACGTGGGTAGTGTTTTCACGACAATATGAGCCCTTCTCTGTTTCGCTGAAGGAGAATAATAACAAGAAGTTGTATATATAGCGAAATTCGATGAAGTAAACAAGCGATCGTAAAACTGGAGAAAGAGATTTTCAAAGCTGAAATCAGTTCGTACTGAAGCTTCGAGTAGCATAAATAGATCCCTCGACTAATTAGTCAGAAAACCAGGAAAAGATTAGGTTGTTGTTATGCATCATTCCGTGATTTCGTAAAATGCAATTACCTCCATTACATTGACTTATCCATTTTTTTTTTATTAGAAGATCGGCAAGGTGCCCAAATACGCACAAGTCTCATGATATAAGATATGAGCAGTGAATAAGAATTTCAAATAGGCGTTTATACAGCCACGTTAGAAAAAATAAATATTAATCCGGAAGAGAACGATAGAAGTGATAGTTATATCATCTAGCAAAAAACGAAGAGATCTCATCGATGAAAGAGATGAAAATGTAAAAAATTTGCTTCAAAACTTATCATAGATTTCGTAGAAAATAACAGAGGATAAAATTTTGGTGTTTTTATAAGAAAATATGTTCTTAAATATCTACGAATTCATATAAACCAAGCATCATTATAATACATTATGTGCTTTTAAAATTATGATATATATTTTCTGATGTGAGCTACGTTTGCGCGATAAAGTACCATCGATTTGTTGAGAGCTAACGTCCGAAAGGGATCAGGGCAGTTATGGTTATTACGTTTTACGCACATTAATTGCTCGCACGAACGGAAAGGTCGAAAATGAAATTAATTAAGAGGTATTGAGCTTCTCTTTTATTAAGGAACAATATCTTTTAATTCGGCATATTACTTTTTTTTTTGTTTTTATTTCTTTTTCCTTTACAGCTTATAATTTGAAATTAACAAAAGAATATTGATTATTGACAATTAATTTTTTTTTGTTTGTCTACTTAAAAATGACTATCAATGAGAATTAATTTCTCCTTTGTTTATCTCTTGAAACTATCATTTCTTTTCCTTTATTACGCAATAATAAGGAATATGGATTCAGAGAGAATCTTTCTCCATATTCATTTCTTTTTCCGTTATATCGTCTTGTTCTCTACGTATTTCATTTGAATGCGCTTTACGCAGGTCGATTAAAATTTTTTGTTATGCGGCCGAAAAGAATATGTGTTCGGAGGAAACGAATTTCTCGACCAATCCCTTTCAATTCGACGTAACATTATCCGTTCGAATAGTGGTACGATTAGACCTTTTTCATGAATACACTTTTTTCAAAGAATCCATGGATGGGGAGTTTTAGCTAGAGGGTATAATCGATTCTAGTCGAAAGGGCCGTTGAAGGATTGTCAGACGTTCCATGTTGAACATGAATCAAAGTGAAATTAAGATAGAACTGAAAGTTTATCTTCTATCAAATCTACGAGAACGATATAAAGATTCATCGTTTTTCCAGATAACAATACTAGCTGGAGAATATTTTTAAATTATACGAGAAATGTTAAGTCCATGTTCACGTCATAGTTATTTCATCAATTTAAATTGAGTAGTATATCCTAATAGAAGAAATTTTGAGTTCAGTGTTTCAAATTATTCTTCACATAGTATTCACGATGTGTACTAGAAAAATATTTGTAATATTTAGTGTACGTTTCTTAGTGAT
>NC_057707.1:656089-656563 GCF_014466175.1 Vespula pensylvanica | reverse complement strand
ATTGGGTCTTACTGAAAATGCATGTACGTATTATGTTCTGCAGACGTATCGTTAATTCCTCTCGGATTAAAAGATTTGTTATTGCTTCTCTCCATGCACGTGTGCTCTTGTGTACGCTTTTGTGCGCTGACATGTGGATGGGAATACGTGCGTGCTTCTACCTGCGTGTGAACGGACACATGTTCTCTCATTTTGAGAATAAGAATTAAGATCAGATTCATTTGTTTTCATAGAATTTTGATTTCTTTTGCAAGAAATTTGTTCCTCGATGTATATAAATTCAGATAAAACAAATACCACTATATAGATTCCTTGGTGTACCAAAGTGAGACTATGTAATATTTTATACTATATGCCACGTTTGCGCGACGTAATGCCGCTGTATTGCTGCTAATTAACGGTCGAAAGGACACCGTGTAGAAAGGGTAAATACGGAAAAATATCAAAATAGAAATTATTCTGTGCTTTTCGTCT
>NC_057707.1:652842-655989 GCF_014466175.1 Vespula pensylvanica | reverse complement strand
AGAATATCGTTTCAAGAAGCATTTGGAAAATGTAAGCAGCCATTGCTCGTAGATTAAATACTCTTAAATATTATGACGTTGATGTACTGCAACACGATCTTGCTATATACATACCACGTGTGTACCTCAACTTCATAATACTTATCATAATAGGCAGCGATATACGATTAGCATTAAATGTAAGACTGAAAAGAAACACGTTTTCATGATCCGATTTGTTTGACGGTCGGGCATTTACACTTCCAACTTAGGACGTATTATCGGATGAGGATCGACGAAAGAACAAATTTACATTTCGCTTCGGTAGTCGAATATTTGATCACCACGCCAAGCGTACCTGAAACGCCGTGTATCTTCTTTGGATACTTGATAACGAAGAGGCAGACATTTCTACATATTAATATCAAACGATAGCAGTGATAGTGATGCCATCCAACAAGAAAACGGAGAGATCTCATACATAATGAGAGGGATGATAATGTTGGAAGAGAATTGCTTCAATACTTATCATAGATATCGTAGAAACTCATAAAGGACAAAATTTTGATTTTTTTGCAAAATAATATTATAAGATCCTCCTTGTCTAGAAATTCCCTTGCTAACGGGTATTGATCGTGATAGTCGTCAAGCACCGTTATATAAAACGATTTATTATCATCTCTCTTTATGCACGTGCGTGCTTACGTGTGCCAATTAAGTGGGAGGCGATCAATACACGTACCTGCGCACATCTCTCTCGTCCGGGAAACGAGAAGAGTAGTTATTGATTTATTTTCATCTCACAAACCAAGCGGACAATTCGATGATACGATTAGCGGTATATCTCTATTATCTATTTAGCTGTAGAACGTCATTTGCTGGATAAATCTTTCGCAAATCGATTCTTCTATACAAACGAGTGCATTTTCCTAGAAATGAACTTTCATTTGAAAAATACAAAAGAATAATCCCATTGTACTTTCAGTAATCTAATATTTCGTATATTATATTTCGAATGAATCGGTTCCTAATAAAATACATTGCTCTGCAAAATAAGTAATCATGTTGTCAAATGATGAAAGTACATAGACAATTGAATTATACAGTTAATCCGCCAATTGCCTGCTTGGTCTGATGAAACATGGAAGAATACTTTCCGCATAAGCCAAGAGTCATACGAACACACGCACACAGGGCCGCGCTCTTAATTCCGGCAATTTGAACTGGCGCAGATAAACGCGCAGCAGAGCATACGCGGATGGAGGGATATGATAACGAAGGGTTCGAAACGAGGGTACTTGACGATAAATACGAGTGTACATATTACGCACATCCATTATAATTAAATCCCTATCAAAGCGAACTACCAGGGTAATTCACGCTAAGCATCAAATTACTTCGTACAAATTTCAATATGTATGAAAAACTAAATTAATATCTAATCAAATATTACGAATATCTTTTAACTACGTGTCCTGAATATTATGACAAACAATTTGAAACGTAGAATTCAACACTTCTCCTTCTTTAATTATATCGAATGGTTACTTAATTTAAAATGACGGAATAACGATGACGTAAACGTGGACTTTCTATTTAACGTATAATTTCAATTAATTAATAATAATTTCTGTTAACGTTACTACTTCCAAAAACAATGAATCTTTTCATCGTCCCTGTATGTTAAATTATTTTGGACGATAAATCTCCCTCAGTTCCATTCCAATTCCCCTTTGAGCACCCATATACCGCTTGGAACGTCGGTGGCCCTTCGACAAATCTTTCTGAGCACGATCGCATGTATCCTCTAGCTGAAGAAACTCACGTTTGGATGGAGACAAGGAGGATATTTGAAGAGAAAACGATAGCTCGTAGTACTTCCGAGAAGTACTAAAAATGATTTAAAAATCGTTGCTGATCTTAGATGATACAATTCCGCCGATCGATACCATGTAATTCATTGGCCGCGCGTAAGATATATGGATACGTATTCTTCTTTCTTTCCTTTTCTTAAATTCGGGCTATGATGCAGAGTGTCATCAGCGCCGATGAACTGCAATAAGAACCTGAAAATATTAAAGCACAATTAGATACTTCTCAATTGGCCCCTGATATAATCTTTATAATGACAAGGAAAAATCGGAAAGAAAATATTTTTTGCATGAGGAACATATTCAACCAACGTTTCTTAAAAACCTATCAGTAATGTGTATATTAACGCGCATAAGACACATGTATTATGAGAAATTATCAAGAAAAGAACTACTTCCTTTCCATTCAATGTTAATCTTTGGTACAGAGCAATCAATAAATACGAGGCAGAAGCGTTTGTTGCAATATGTAGTTAAGCAATGTGGATTATTTCAAAAGGTAGTAACGAAAAAAATAAAAGCTTGTCGCATTGATAGGGATTGATCGAAAAATTCGTATCCCCCAACTCGCATCCTTTTCGGCCTTTTCGGCTCTTTCGATCGCGTGATAGGATACGCGGACTGATTTTCAAATGAAACGCGTAAAAGGAAAAAAATGATACTACGAAAATAAAACAAATATGACAAAAGATTTTCTCGGAATTTCTATTTTATATTATCGACCAATAAAGCAAGAATAAAATAAAAATGAGCAATAAAAATAAGACAAATAAAAATTTAATTTGTTAGTCGCATACTGCTCTTTATTATGATACGTATTATGAAGTTGAAGGTCGCATTAAGCACACGTAGCATGTGTATAGAAATGTACTATTACAGTTAATCGAAATAAATTTCTACATAATCCGTATTTAAGGAGTATATATTGCTGCTTGCTTGAATTTATAAAAAAAAGTTCTTTACTAATGCGATACATTACGATGAACTTGAATTCACAAAAAATTTACCTCAATGTACATTTTCCTGAACGAATTAATTTCTATAAAAAAATCGGCCAGCTTCATTTCCGTTTAAAGTTCTTCGACGGACATGTATCTACTTAGCGAAATTATAATCCAATCTAGTTTCCAATAAATAAATGTATCAATGAAACATACGAAAAAGAGATTATCCATTATCAAACGAACCTCTGTAGGAAGATCATGTTGCAGTACATCAACGTCAGAATATTTAGGAGTATTTGATCTACGAGCAATGGCTGCTTACATTTTCCAAATGCTTCTTGAAACGATATTCT
>NC_057707.1:647700-652596 GCF_014466175.1 Vespula pensylvanica | reverse complement strand
TCTCTAAAATATCTTACCAATCGATGAACGCAGCATTGACTTAATTTACCATTTCTTTAAACAGAAAAGTAAAGAAGAAAACGTATCGCATTTAATCTGGTTGATGGTCGGGCCATGTAATATGTATCGTCGGACGTACGAAGGAATCTGATTAATCCGCCAGTGTAAATATGTTTCACTTCAGATGTCGAATATTTAATTATTACGTTGTGCGTACTTCTTGCGCAAATCGTGTATCTTCTTTGGAAATAATTACAATTCGGTTATTAGTCAATTCGGCTCCATCGCAATACCTTTGGGTTATCGTTCGCCTCCGTTTCGTCCTGCATATCTCTGAAAGAATTAAAAATATGTAGATTAGGTTTCGTATCACTAGTAAGGTTTGTAATAAACTCGTGAGCAGCATCACTTTCCTCCGCCGCCTTTACGATCTGATATGTTAAATGACGAACGATATGTAACGCAAAGTTCTTTGAAACAATATTGAAATTTTTATACATATGTTATTATTCACCTCTTCATCTTCAATAAGTGTCTTGCTTTCCATATCTAATATTCTTCATTAGGGATAGCTAGAGTTTAGAGATCTAATGTCCCACTTATCAGTAGAAATACTCTAGTCGCCATCGTAAAATCTCTGTAAATATTCAATTATGTTATATACCAATCATACCGATTTTATATTCCATATTACATTTTAGAAAAAAAATTTATATCTTGTCTCTAAAATATCTTACCGTTCCATAAACACAGCATTGATCGATTTACCATTTAAACATAAGACTAGAAAAGAGAGAAACGCTTTCATTTCCTAATCCGGTCGATGGTCGGACATTTTTACTATCCAATTAGGACGTATCGTCGGATGTAAGGAACGACAGGAAGTACCAATGTAAGTGTGTTTCATTTCGGACGTCTAATGTTTAATTATCAGGTTGAGCGTAGTTGAAATCCATGTATCTTCTTTGGACGTAATTGGAATTCAGGTATCGGTCAATTCGGCTCCTCCGCAATACTTCTGGGCTGTTGGAACTGCTTTCGGCTTCGTTTAGTCCTGCATCTCCGAAATCGTTTAAAATTCGTAGATTAGTTAAGACTTAGGACAGACGTTCGGTTGTTCATTTAAATTGTACAGTCATCAAAGGTAAATCGGGTTACGCCCTTTTAAGCGACATAAAGTCTATTCTCCGAGAAATAAGAATTATGGCGAGTCTGGCTATGAAAATCAGTTTCATTTTCATAATATGGTATTGAAATTTTACAATAAATTGTATACTAATGATCATTTATACATATGCCTTATATGGATAAATTAAACAAAAGACTAGCGAGAATAAAGAAATTGTTTGTACGTTTCATTTGGTACGTATGAAGTATAAACGTGATTATTTAGCACTTACATTCATATTATTTCAATATTAATTATTGAAAGAGGACTTCTATAGGCGAGATTCTTCCCCAACCATCATGACGGAGCATCGAGCTAATTAGTGAGGCGGAGCTGGGTGGGACGAGTAAGTACATTGATCCAGGTTAATCGATACCACGTATTACACGGTATAAAGAGTCGAAATGAGATGAGGATGACGAGGATGGGAAGGAAGTGAATTCTTCAATTGTTCTCTATTAACTGGACAAGTTATTTTCCATATTTAATTTAAGTTTTTCCTTCGTCCCCCTTTTCTTTTTAATTTACAATTGGAAATTGATTAAAAATATTTTTCTTGCTTTTACGGTTAAAAATATTTATCAATAAGTACTACCTTCAACCAAGAAATACTACTTGAAAATTTGTTTTATCATATTACCTTTTATTCTTTTTCTATTATTTAGGTTAACAAGCATCTCCCTTTATTTATTGTGCATTAGCAAAGGAATATGTTTTCAGAGAAGTTCCTTCGTTACATTTATTTTCTTTAGTAATATTAGTTAAGATTATTTCCTTTTGCGTATTTCATTTCAATACGCGTTACGCAAGTCAATAGAAACTTCTTATTCCGCGGTCCAGAGAGCTGAGAAGGCTGAGAATAGTAGGAGTGGGGGGTAAGGAATTTGTCCACCAATCCCATGTAATTCGACCTACTATTGCTCTTTCCTTAAAAACTACTATATAAAATAATCCACTTTGCATTACTGCATATTCTAACAAACGCTTCTGCTTCGTTTTATTGATCGCTCCCTACCAAGGATTGATATTAAATGAAAAGGAATTAATTTTTTTGGTGACATTTCCTCCTAATAAAAGTATCTCGTGAGCATTATTATGAACATTTTTAATTCTCGTCTGTCTAACTTCGGCCAATAACGTTTTTTACGCAAAAAATATATCTTTCGCGATCTTTTTTTTTCCATTTGGTCCTTAAAAATTTTCAGTTTTTCTTCACAGTTAATCGACAGTGACGTGATGATTATTGTCACGGGACTAATTCAGTAAAACGACATAAAAAATGTTCCATATACCTCATGCATGGAGAGCACATATCGATTTACGCGTTATCGATACGCGTATTTGATACTGCATTATCTAAAATTATGAGCCTCTTCCAAAACTTTTCTAGCGGTTCTAGCGAATGCTTTCAATCATCCTGTTGGAATCAATAGGAAGGCATTTCCTTTTGAAACGTCTTGTCTCAAACTTACCTTCTTAATACCTTCTTTTATATCGCGTTCGTCAGGTGATCGATGTTAACCAGAAAGGGAAAGAGCAAGGCAAAATTTCTAATAGGAAATATATCCTTTTAAAGGATCCAACGATAAGCTGCTTTAACAAGAGGATATAATCGATTGAGTGCCTAAAGATTGTCGAGGGGTCGTACGACGGCGTACGCGCACCGTAGTTCGAAGTAAAACATTTGCTCTTATGAGGGAATATCCTGCATAGAAAATAATACTTCATCCCGGTATCTTTTTTGATTCCATTTTTTTTCCATCCTCCAAGGAATTCAACGCAGTCGAGGAGGGAAATTGAAGATCGATAATAACGTTGACGGTGTTCTTCGATTTCGAACTAATCTCAATTTGTATCGTAATTAATTATAAAAATTATATATATCATAATATTTATTTCAATACCGTTGGTGGGATTGGGAACGATAAGGAAAATCTTATAGTGATTAACAATGATTCCGAAAGGAAAGATTTGGGAATCAAAGCTGAGGGAGAAGAGGAAGTAAGAGGAGTAACAGGGGATGGAGAAGTTGATGGGGTGGGTAAATATTATGAGTCCACCCTCGTTTACGATTGAATGGACGTTAGGTTTTATATCGACGGCGATTATTCCACAGGTAAATTTAATTCTGATTAAACCGATATTGGTCTCTGGCCGAACATTGATTTTGTAAATCTCGATTTGAATTCGAAAATTCCTAACACGATGTATCGTAAGGATGAAGTAGAATGGAACGTCGAGATTTTTCGGGAATAATCATAATAGTATGGAAATAACAGAGAATAATATCGAGAATAGAAACGAATATTAGTTTCGAAAGTTTATTCATGGATTGAGGGATTAGCTCAGGAAAAATCGAAATGCAACCAAGGTAGGTTCAATTTTCACGAAACGAAGCATGGTAGGTTTAACTGCAGGGACGATCAGAAAATTTACTGACTTTCGAGATAATAATGAATTCTTTCAAGTTATGTCAGAAATATTGATTCCACCTTTACGTCGTCGTCTCATCGTTATTCCATCATATTGTATTAAGTAGTCCTTCAATTGAATTAAATATAGGGAAAATGTGAAATTAACTTTTTAAATTTTTTCTCATAATATTCACGTCGTGTATGTAAAAGATATTCATAATATTTCATTTATGTTTTGCACTAAAATACGAATTTTCACGAATATATTTGCTGCGTAGCCAGGATTATTTCGTCCACACGTTCTGATAGGGATTTAATGAAAATGCATAAGCGTATTACGTTCTTCCAAACGTATCGCCGAGTATCAAAGGATTTGATTATATCTCGCCCCATAGACGTGTGCTCTTGTGCGAGCTTGTGTGCGGCAATGCATGTGGGCAGGAATGGGTGCGCGGTCCTGTGTGCATTTAATATATCTCCCGTCTGATTCCGAATATAGGAAAAGGTATTTTTTCATTTGTCTTTCCCTTATGAATCCACAGAAAAGACTGGATGATCCGATTAGCTTGTATAACTCACTTATCTATTTAATTGCATCGTTTAATTACCCGCACATTTAATCAAGTCTTCTGCCGTTCGATGTACGATGACTTATTTTGTCCATTCATAGGAACGACCTCATTTTTCTAAAAATTTACTTCCTCTTGGAGAATTAAAGAAATTATCTAATTATATTTCTTGTCATCCAACATTTCGTATATCATGTTCTGTATTAATTAGTTCATTAGGCAAAATCCTATTTATTCATATTACGTGTAACAGAGTATAACAGCGATTCGATTATATTTCTCAATAAGTGCAGATATAATATAACACTGACGTAACAATCTCCTCAATATAGTAGAGAGCTACGATATTCTTTTACAGCTACCGTTATTCGATAATCCGTTCGGCATCGCTCGAAACATAAGCTATAAATGTAGGAAGCTTTTCCATGAAATTACTCTACCTTCTGAATTTAGGTCTTTTGAATTTAGCTTTTTTGGTAATGTCGACGTTCTCTTTACAAAAAATAAATAAGTATGAATAAGACTAATATACATGAAGATTCCTGCCCTCGTAAGGAAATGAATAAAATTATATTTCTACAAATTAAAGTGATCGAACGGATATGGGAATGGAGAAAAACCGATAGGGGAAATCGAAAGCAGAAACACGATTCAAAAATATATGGGAAGGTTGAAAACAAGCAGAAATGTCCCCTTTACCATAGTATCGATGCAAAATTATTGATAACATTCTGAAGAGATAGTC
>NC_057707.1:645685-647600 GCF_014466175.1 Vespula pensylvanica | reverse complement strand
TGCAAAATTATTGATAACATTCTGAAGAGATAGTCGGGGTTACTACCCTCGCGAATATATGAAAACGAAGGGAGAGAACGAAACAGCGCATGCTCGAGTCAATGTGACAGATTACTAGCTATTCCCAGGGATTGCATCACTCGTTCACTTTGCATCGAGTCGTCTGTCGAGCAAGTTCCTAGGTCTTTCAGAAGAGGAAACACCTAGAATAATATATTAGTCCCGATTCAGAGTGATAATGGAAATCATCTTTTTAAACAAGAACCCCTCGTTAGGTAAATTTTATTTCTATATAATATCGTCTAACATTAACGCAATGATTTATTTTCATAAGATTTTTTTTCTGTATATACCGTGCTGTAGAGAATGTGTACATATCTATGAGTTATATTTCTGAGTTATATTTTATGATTTATATTCTTTCGATCTATCAATCGCAATGGAATATTAATTGTTAATTATTCTTTTACAGGCACTCGTGCCAGACGCAATAATTAATAAAGGGAGATGGCACTATTTTCGCTACGTATTTGGTAAGTTCAGTACCTTCTGTTTAAAATCAGCTTATATATTTTCTCTTTTATCTGCTACGTTTTTGAACGAAATTTTCTTTATTCTTTTCAGACGGCAGACGGATTCGATTTGATGGATTCATGTACCTAAATATGTATACGGATATATATGTATATATATATATACGTCTTTCTCCGTACTGTGTACTTTCTATGTATTAGAGTCTAATTATGTGCATATTTATATATGCATTTGTCTACAAAATAACCTATCTATATCTATCTGAGGACCATCAAGGATGTAATACGAAATAACATCAAAAAGAAAATCAATAGATAAATGAAACAGAAAAAGAAATTTAAATTCAAGAAGAAAAGAAACATTGATTAAAATGAAAAAAGTAGTTTTAATTGAAGAAGATAGGAGAATCGCCGGTTATATTCTTCATGTTCTTGGTAAGTTGAATCATATTCAAATTTTATAATGTTTTACGCAACGATTTATTTTCATAAGATTTTTTTTCTTTATATAGCATGCTACATGAAATTGCATAATTCTATATACGTATTTATGAGCTGTATTAGAGACGCTATACTGTACACTATTTTATAATGTTTTATAATATACTGTAGAAAATTTTATAGTTTCTTATTATAATTTCTCGCCGTATGTTACGTTGCTTTATTATTATTTTTCGCTATATTTAACATTTAATTCGTTCGTGATGTATTATTGCATAATATTAAGTTGTGCATTAAGTCGAGTAGCGAGAGGAGGGGAAGGTCTAATTAGGTTTATAAGGTAATTAGGGTGCTTCTGTTTAGACGTATGTACGATTTATTCGGCTAATCGTATATTCAACTAGTCCTATAGCGAAAATCTTGTTTATTAATTCCGTGATATTATTCCGTGTTCGCTATCCCGACGGTACTATACGTTGGCGTGTCCAACATACTGATTTTTTAAGGATCAAGATATTTCTTAATACCAACGCGAAAATCGTTTAATTGTAACGATGTATTCGGAAGGAGTAGTTAAAATACGTTCGATTGTCCACTTTGATATGTCCAAAACCTATTATAATAATAATTTGCTTAATTACAATTATTAATAAGAGAGATAGAACTATTTTTCTTAATTTGTCATGAGTTCATTAGATTTTGTTTGCAAACAGTTTGCGGAGAAACCTGCATAATATCTTTTGCGTTATATACATACGTGAACGTGATTTTCTTCGTTCTTTGCAGGCGGCAGCGAGAGGGCTTCCATGTTCATCCGTCGGAGTACGTTGGAAAACTGACACGGTAATCGTACAAATCAACCATTATTTGATTTTACACGTAGCGAACGAGTGCTATTTCAAAATTTAAATCTAGCAGAAAATAAATTTAAATTATTTGTT
>NC_057707.1:644354-645585 GCF_014466175.1 Vespula pensylvanica | reverse complement strand
TCTCTAAAATATCTTACCAATCGATGAACGCAGCATTGACTTAATTTACCATTTATTTAAGCAGAAAAGTAAAGAAGAAAACGTATCGTATCTTATCTGATCGATGGTTGGGTCGTGTAATACGTATCGTCGGACGTACGGAGGAATCTGATGAATCCGCCAGTGAAGTTTCACTTCAGATGTCGAATATTTAGTTATTACCTTGTGCGTCGTCCTTGCGTGAATCGTGTATCTTCTTTGGAAATAATTACAATTCCGATATCGGTCAATTCGGCTCCATTTCGATGCTGGCAATTCTGGGCTATTGTAACTTCAAATGGTTCAGCGACTTCTACTAATCGCATTTTAATTAATAATTAAATTGGTATACACCGAAAAAATCATTTTCATTTCTATAATATGTAATTGGAATTTTATGATAAATCGTATGGCCATGGCTACTGAAAATTTATCTAATATCGATATGATATAAACGAATAGCTATAGTGAGTGTAATGAAATTGTATATTCAGTTTGTTTGCCTGTGAAAGTATTCTTTAGGGAGTCTGAAGTATATTCAGATAGCAATTATGTTCATTATGTCAATCATGGTATCCACTTGCGTGTTATTTGTTCGAAAGTTAATGATGGAGTGATTTCTGTAGGCGGTATTCATCCCCTCGTCTTTCCGTCGGAAGACCAAACTTCCTAGGTTTCAATTCTCAAGCTAATAATTTTCCTTCTCGTTCAGCCAGATAGTACTCTTTTTATTTCTCGGAAGTATATGAGAAATTAAGTAATGAATCTTGCCAATTGACTATTGTTCATTTCTTTTTTACTAGAAAAATCGCACGACTGTAATTATCATAATATAATAAATTATTGTAATAATAATTCCAATAGTAATAATTAGTATAATCATTAACGTCATATTGAACTAATTGCTATGAAACTATTCGTTAATTGATGTACGAAATTTTTAATGTTTCCTCTTTCGCGAATTCAAGTTGTACTTACAAAAGGTCTTATATTACTATGAGAAATAAATGATATTACAATTTTCGTACTATGTAATTCATTTTCGAAAATCCAATGTTGTAAAGGAATTTTTTCGTCGAAAGTTATATCTACCTCCATATTGCTTGAAAACATTTTCTCCAAATATTACCTTCTTTTCCTATAAACGAGTACTTATTACTTAACAAAGACTTCTTTTTCTTTATTACGCAATAGTAACAAATATAGATTCGGA
>NC_057707.1:603283-644254 GCF_014466175.1 Vespula pensylvanica | reverse complement strand
GCTACATTCATGTTTTTTTTTTCGTTATACCATCTTCTTCCCTTTAACGTATTTCATTTCAATGCGCTTTACCCAAATCGATTAAAATTTCTTATTTCGCGGTCGAACGAATCGAAAAGGCCGATATGAGATTGGGGCCGGGAGGAAATGAATTTCTCGACAAATCCCTTTTAATTTGATATATTATTATTCATTTCAATTGCGATTGTATATATCTTTTGCAAAGGATCTAAAAGTAAGCAGCTTTAGCTAAAAGATATAATCGGTTATATTCAGAAAGTTTATGGAAGGGTCGTTCAACGTTACACGCGAAGTTTGGATCAAAGTGAAGTTAAAATGAATGTGGGAGAGGTTGTCTTTTAAAAAGGATTAAACATGAAGGGACGATAAAAAGATCCATCGTTTTTCGAGATAATAATCTTAGCACTGGAGTGCTTTCAAATCCCACGAGAAATGGTAACATCACGGTTACGTCATCGTGTTATCGTTATTACATCAGTTTAAACAATCACTCAATATATTAAAAACAGAACA
Organism: Vespula pensylvanica; assembly: GCF_014466175.1. Classification (NCBI taxonomy): domain Eukaryota; kingdom Metazoa; phylum Arthropoda; class Insecta; order Hymenoptera; family Vespidae; genus Vespula; species Vespula pensylvanica. The sequence continues at coordinate 643,720 of NC_057707.1, read as the reverse complement.
AATGTTGACTTCGATGTTCCAATTTATAGATTATAATATTCTCATCATATATTTACAAAAAATATTCATAGCATCTGATTTACGTTTTACAGTAATATTGTAATTTCAACGAATTTTGCGAAATTTGCTGCGTAGCCAGAATTCTCTTGTTAGTACGTTTTAATAGGGAGTTGATGAAAACGCATGTGCGTATTACGATCTCCCGTACGTATCGGCAAATACCTTCCTCTTAAATGATTCGTTATTATCTCTCCCCATCTGTGTGTACTCTGGTGCGCCGGAGTATGAGTCAATTCAAGTGGCGAGAGTATTGATTGCGCAGTTCCATGAGCGTGTATGCGTACATCTCCTGTCTCATGTTGAAAATAATGAAAATAATAAAAATATGATTAAATGAAAAAAATAAAAACAGAATTTTTTCATTTGTTTTTCCCTCATCAAAGCAAGCAGACACCTGGACGATACGTTTAATTATATATTTCAATTTATTATTTACACGTTTTTTTCTATTTACAAATTACCTATTTAAAAAATGCATCATTTAATTACCCGTTTAGCTCTTTTGCAAAGCGATGGAAGACGTCACTGATTTTATTCTTACATAGGTACGTGTATATTTTCTTAATAATTCACTCCTGTTTGAAAAACTTAAACGAATGATCCAATTATACTTCGAGTTATTCAATATTTCGTATATTATGTTCCAAACTAATTAGTTCCTGGGAAAATACTATATATCTCAAATCGTTTATTTTCTATTACGTATAACCGAATATATAGCAACGATTTTATTATGTTTCTAGTAACATAATATTTGTACTTTTCTAATCTTTTATTCAAATGATTTATTATCTCTATAAGCGCACATATAATAAACATTTACATAATAGTTCCACCAATATAGTAAAGATCTTTTCTATTCTTTTCTTGCTATCGTTATTCGATCGATTGCATTAATTATAAATGTTATAGAAAAACAGCTTTCTCATATAATAATCTTCCCTTCTAAATATAGTCTTTTAAATTCTACTTTCTGTATAATGCCTACGATTTCTTCACGAACAATACATAAATATGAATAAATAAATGTCCAAATAAATTTTCCATAAAAATAAATAAGAATAAATGAAATTAAATTTTTACAAAGTAAAATGATTGAAAGGATATGGATATGGAGAATAATCGTTAGGGGAAATCAAAAAGAGAGAAAAGAAAGACGAGAGAAGGATAAAAGGATAAAAAAAAAAATTCCCCTTTACCATAGTATAGCTCCAAAATGATAGATAACATTGTGAAAGGATTATTAGGGATGCTATCCTCGTGAATATATAAAACAGCGCATGCTCGCGTCTATATAAGAGGGATTACTATCTGCGAGAGGTGAACAAGACGTTTATTCTGCTTCGAGTCGTCCTAGAAGCAAGTTCCTAAAAGTTTCAAAAGAGGAGCGATCCAGAACAGTATATAAACTCCTAACTAATCACGATAATGGAGATCGTCTACATCATTTTAAACAACATATTCTCGGTTAGATAAGTTTTATTTCAATTTTATACCATTTAATATTAACGCAAGGATTTATTTTCATAAGATTCTTTTCTTCGTTTACCATGCTATAAAAAGTTGCATATTTTTGTGTACATATATATGATTTGTATATGAGACGCTACGTTATATACTATTTTATTCAATCTTGTGTCCAATATTAAGATATACTTTTTTTTTTTTTTTAATACTGTAGAAAATTTTATTGGTTTTTTATTATTATTTTACATTACATTTTACACCGTGCGATTTGTCATTGATGTATTATTGCTTGATATTAAACAGAGGAAATATTTCGAATTATTTGAACGAACAGTTTAGTAAAATATTTGAAATAATATTCATATACCTTGGAATAGTAATAATTAACAGTCTCTTTTTTTAATCTCCGGATTATTATATAACTGTGTTTCAATCTATCAATCGCAATGCAATATTAATGATTTATTATTCTCTTACAGGCACTCGTGCCAGGCTCAATTATTAATAAAGGGAGATGGCACTATTTTCGCTAGTACTTGGTAAGTTCATTACATTCTGTTTAAAATCAGCTTATATATTTTCTCTTTTATCTACTACGTTTATGTTAATGGAATTTTCTTCATTCTTTTCAGACAGTAGACGGATTCTATATATACATGAATACGTATATATATACATATATATATATATATCTATGTACTAAAGTCAAATTATGTTTATGTACATATTTACTTATATATTTGTCAACAAATCGATAAATTATCTGTATCTATCTGAGAATTAATACGGATATAAATCAAAATAAAATTAAGAAGAAAATTAAAAGATAAATGAAAATGAGGAAAGAAATTTTAATTAAAAAAGAAAGGGAACATTAAGAAAATAAGTGAACAGATATGTATTGGGAGAGTGGATTAATTGATATCGACTTTATATTTTCGTATATTTGTGTGGGATAGATAAATGGAAACTCGACTTTTGATAAATATTTGCTTCTTCTGAAAATCAAAAAGAGAATTTAAAAAAAAAATGAAACTAAAACTATTCGACGAAAGTTGGACGAACTTATTTTCAATCGAGACGAAATTCCAAGAAAGAAAAGACGATAAGCATACAAACCGAAGTACCTGAAAATTGCCCGCACATTTGGAATCAATATTGGAAATCGCCGGTGATATTCTTCATGCTCTTGGTAAGTTGAATCATATTTAAATTTTATAATGTCTAACGCAAAGATTCATTTTCATAAGATTTTTTTTTTCTTTAAATAGCATGCTATAGAAATTTGTAGAATTCTATATACGTATCTATGAGCTATATTAGAGACTACGCTGTACACTATTTTATATTGTTTTATAATATATTATAGAAAATTGTATAGTTTCTTATTATTATTTTATGCCGTATTTTACGTTTTTTTTTTATTATTACTTTACACTATATTTAACGTTTAATTCGTCTTCGACATATTATCGTACAATATTAAACAGAGGAGAAAGTCTAATTGGAGTTATCGAAATTAGAATATTTCTGTTTAGATATTTATACGATTTATTCGTGTAATCGTGTATATAGCCAACTGTCGTACAGCTATTTGCTATTCCGTCACTCCCAATAATACTAAATATTGACCAGTCCAATATACTGATTGATTTGCTTGCTTGACACGAGTTGAATTGCTTGTTTGGCGGTTAGTTAATCAATTAAAATAGAGACACATGATTCAATGATATAAAGAGAACAAAGAAATAAACGAAGAAACGGTTTCCCTTCGAAAGATTCATTCGAAAGATTCATTCGAGGCAATCGAACCGATTTGCGTTTGTAAATGATTGTGATAATTGTTCCTTGTCACGTAGTAATTGTTTCACACGATCGAACCGACGGAGGAAATGTAAAAGATTTGCATAAAATGAAATAGAAGGCGATAGATATATGCTTCATTGTTTGCTATGCAGCCCTTCAATTAACGAAAATGTTTTGAATAAATCTATCTGGTAAAGAATAATAATGTTTTACTTTCAAGGAATAAAAAGGGTAGAAGAAGAAATGGTATAAATTGATATTTCCTTTTGTTCCCAGTATATAGTTCTCGATGCGATATTACCACACACATTGCTAAAAGTTGATATTCCTTATATACGCGTCGAGAAGAATCGTGCACAGAATTCAAGAAATCATCAAAGAAAAATATTAATGGCTACTACGTGCATCTATTCCTGGCAAACAGCTGTAAGTAATTTTGCATTTTCTTGATTAGCGACGAGTAATAATTATAATAATAACATTTGTGAAAATTCTGCTTTAAATTTCTAATTTGATCGTATTACAATCTTATTGCTATGGAAACAATGATCATACTAATGATACATACATTCGTGTATTATTAAGGAAACTTAGCAAAATATTTGCAATGATATAAAAACACCTTGGAATGTTAACATTCAACAGTCTCCTATTTCATTAATCATATGAAATTACGGGTTAAAAGTTATCATGAATCCTACCTTCCAAAATCTTTAATAATAATAATTTGCGTTTATTCATAAAGAGAGATAGTACTATTTTCGCTGGTTCATTACATTTTTTTTTTTTTTTCAATTACCTTAGAGAAAAACTTACATAATATTTTTTCTTATGTACATATATGTAAATGTAATTTTCTTCATTCTTTGCAGGCGGCAGCGAGAAAGTTTCAATGTTTATTCGTCGGAGTATAAAGAAGAACTAATTCGGTAACCATCCAAACCAATCATTTATTAACTTTATATGTTGCTAACGATGGCCATTTCAAAATTCAAGTCTAACAGAAAATAAATATAAATTATCTGATATTTCATCGGTGTTCCGTGGCGTGTAATGTTTAGCGGAATCTTTCATTGCTTAAACAGTGGATAATTTAACTCGCCGTACATCTATATCGTTTAAATGAATTTAAAATTATCAAAAGTATTAAGTTTGAAGTTTTTACCTTTAAAAAGTGAGGACAACCGTCAAAGTTATTCCAATGTTTGTTTTTATTGACATTACACGCAGCGACGAAACTTAGATACAACTATCCCAATATGAAAATCATAAATTATTTAAATTTTAGCTTAAAATTATTTTATTTTATTCCCGCGTTACGATCTTCGTAATGTTTAAACGAATATACTATCGTTTAAATCTTACGATCATGAAAATAATTCATTTATCGATTCTATTATATCTAAAGCATTAACTTGAAATATTATAATTATTACTATAATAATAATAATATTCAGTTTATCAAAAATCAAACAAAACCATATCAATTCTTCGTTCTTTCGGTTAAAAGATGAAAAGCACCGAATGATTTATATTTTGGTATTTTTCCATATTTACCCTTTGTACTCGGTGTCCTTTCGAACGTTTATTAGCAGCAATACAGCGGCATTTCGTCGCGCAAACGTGGCATATAGTATAACATTATATAGTTTCACTTTGGTAACCAAGGAATATATTATATAGTGGTATTTGATTTATATGAATTTACATAGGAACAAATTTTTTGCAAAAAAAAATCGAAATTTTATTGCTTATAATTTTCTTTATAATCTTCTAAAGAGACATCCGAGTGCAATGGTTTAAAAAGAATAGAAAAACACAAATTAAAATTAAGAGAAAAGGAACATTCAAAAAAGCATTAAAAAAAAGCAAACAAATATATATTGGGAAAGTATACTGAATGATTATATTTGCGTGCATACAGTTGATATAAACACGACTTTTGATAAGTTTTTGCTTTTTTCGTAATTCGTTAAAAATTTCTTCAAAAATTTATCGTAATTAATCAGGTTCAGGAAAAGGTCAAATCAGTAATAAATGAAATTCAATTCATAACTTATGTGAAAATCTAATTAGTTAATATTATATAGAATCGTTCTATTTCTTAAATATTTGTTATTCATCAACCCCTTGCCAATACATATTTGTTTGCTTTTTTCTTTAATGTTATTTTTTTTAATTTTAAGTTTTTTTTCATTTACTTTTAATTTATCTTTTAATTTCCTCCTCAATAATAGAATCAATTTTTTTTTTTTTTTTTTTTTTTTTTTTTTAATCAAAAAAGCAAATATTTATCAAGAGTCGAATTTCTATTGATCTATCCCACATAAATACATGAAAATATGCAGTCGATGTCAGTTGATTCACTTTCCCGATATATATTTATTCACTTATTTTCTTAATGTTTCCTTTCTTTTTTAATTAAAACTTCTTTTTTCATTTTAATTTATCTATTAATTTTCTTTTTAATTTTATTTTGATTTATATCCGTATTAATTCTTAGAAAGATATAGATAATTTGTCAATTTGTAGATAAATATATAAATAAATATGTACATGAACATAATTAGATTTTAGTACATAGTGAAATATATGTATATATATATATATGTATGTATGTATGTATTTGTGTATATGTATAAAATCCGTCTGTAATCTAAAAAGAATAATAAAAATTTCATTCATGAACATAACATATACAAGGAAAATTTTTATATAATATCACTAAGCTAACTTTCAACGAAATCTAATGAATTTACGAAAGTCTAGAGAAACTAACTTTATCTCCTTCTATTAAAAATTACGTCTGGCTGTATAAAAGCAATCGGCACAATAATGAATTCAGAGATAACAAAAATTCAAATACGTTTTATCTTATCGAGAGTATGTTGTTTAAAATAATGTAGATGATATAGAATTCATTATCGTGATTGGTTGGTTGCTTATATATTATTCTGGACCTTTCTCTTCCGAACCTCTTAAGAACTTGCTTAAATGACGATAAAATAAACAAATTGTACTCCCTTTCAAAGAATACAATAAATTCAAGAATGAAACCACAGTCTTCCGTCTATTTTCTTCCCCACTATTTTTCATAATTCCCCGGTAGTTTCATGACAATGTTGCAAATAACTTTTATCGATACTACCGTTAAGGAGAAATCTTTTTTCGTTTTTATCCTTCTTTACACTTTTTGATACTTTGTTCTCTTTTTGATTCCCCTTATCGGTCATTCTCCATATCCATATACTTTCGATCATTTTACATTGCAAGAATCGAATTTTTTTTTGGTATTTACTTATTCATATTTATTTATTTTTCGTGAAGAGAACGTTGCCAGTCAACCTAGAAAGTAGAATTCAAAAAAGATTCAAAAAAGATTGTACTTAGAAGAGTAAATAATTTTCTGACGAAGCTATCTTTCTACAACATTTATAAGTTATAACTTGAGCGATGTCGATCGATTCATCGAATAACGATAGCTAGAAAAAAGTATAACAGATCTCTATTATATTGGGGGAAGTATTATGTAAATGTTTATCATATGTGCGCTTATTGAAAAATTAAATTATTCAAATAATGCGTGCGGAAAATAGAAATATTATGTTACTGAAAATATAATAAAATCGCTGCTACATTCAGTTATACGTAATAAACGATTTGAAAAATATAATATTTTCCTAGAAACTAACTTAATAAAATGTAGAATATAATATACGCAATATTATATAATAAAAAATATAATTAGATCATTCCTTTAAATTCTTCAATGTGGAATAAATTTTTAGGAAAATATTCATACTCGTTCGTATGAAACTGAATAAGCGACGTGATACATCACTTTGCGAAAGACCTAAACGAATAATTAAATTATGTAGCTAAACGGATAATTAAATTATACAGTTAATCGAATTACCAAGTTGTTTGCTCGGTTTGATGAGAGGGTAACAAATGAAAAATACCTTTCTTATTTTCAGAATAAGGGAGAGATGTACGAAGTACACGTTCAGAGGATTACGCACTCATCCTTCCCACTTGAATTAGCGTACATAAGCTCGCATGAGAGCACACGTGCATGAAGAGAGGTAATAATAAATCATTTAATATCAAAGTACGTGACCGTCCATATAGGAGAACGTATTACGTAGATGCATTTTCATTAAATCCCAATCAATACTCGTCAACAAGAGAATTCGCACTGCGCAAAATCCTATATCTCTGAAATACGTACATTAAACATTACGAATATTCTCTAAATGTGAATTGATGAAAAACAAGACAAAATTAGAAGTATTGAAATTCAAAATTTCTTCTCTTTTTAATTATATCTGAATTTAATCGATCCGAATGAATACTGAATTTAAATCGATGGAATAATGATAACACGGGAACGTAACCATGGAAATGTTTCTCGTATAATATATTAATATTTCCGAATTAACATTATTATCTTCAAAAACAATGAATCTTTTGATCATCCCTGCAGCTTTAATTATTTTACGAATAAATATCCCTCGGTTCCCTTCAACTCCACTTTGATCCACGTTCTGCATACAGCGTCGAACGACCCTTCGACAAACATCCTAACCGCAGATGATTATATCCCCCAGCTAAAGCTGCTTACTTTTGTATCCTTTGAAAGAGATGTATTCCATCCCCTCGTATTGCCCCATTGGAATAAATAATACGTCCAATCAAAAGGGGTTGGATGAGAATTTCATTTCCCCTCATCGTATATCCTTTTCGGCCGCTTCGGTTCGTTAGACCACGTAATAGAAATTTCAATTGACATGCGTAAAGCGTATTGAAATGAAATACGTAAAAGAGAGGAAGATAATATAACGAACAAATAAATAAATATGACGAAAAATACCACCTGAATCAATATTTTTTACTATTACGTAATAAAGCGCACGAATGATATTTTCGAGAGGATGGAAAAGAATCGGAGAAATTAATTCTTATTGATAGGTATTTTGAAGGATACAAATAAGAACAAAATTAATTGTCAATCGTCAACATTCGTTAGTTAATTTCCAATTGTTAACTGTAAAGAAAAAAAAAAGAAAAAGAAGAAAAAAAAAGGAGTAATATGTCGAATTAAAAGAGTTTAATAGAAAAATTCATTTCCATTTAATTAATATCTTTTTTCACTTTTCCGTCCGTGTAATAAGAAATATTTATTAATCTGCAGAAAATGTAATAACTCTTTCTGCTCTGCGCCCTTTTGGGCGTTAGCTCTCAACAAATCGATAGAACTTTATTGCGCAAACGTCGTCGTACGATTCACATCACATCATATATCATAACTTCAAAACCAAATAATGTATTATAACGATGCTTGATTCATATGAATTTGTAGATATTGAAGAACATATTTCTTTGTAAATAGATCGAAATTTTATCCCTTATAGTTTTCTACGAAATCTATGATGAGTTTTGCAACAATCTTTTTACAACATTTTCATCTCTATCAATATCTACGAGATCTCTCCGTTTTCTTGCTAGATGATATTACTATCACTACTATTTTTTTTTTTTTTTTGTCGGATTAATATTTATTTTTTCTAACGTATCTGTATAAATGTCTTTCTGGAAATGCTCTTCACTATTTATATCATATATCACGAGACTTGTGCGTATTTGGACGTATTGGAGTTCTCCTAATAAAAAAGAAAAAAAAAATGGATAAGTAAATGAAATTGAGATAATCGCATTTTACGAAAGCACAGAATGTTACAGACCAATAATATATTACCTTTCTGGTTTTCTGACTAATTAGTCGAGGGATGTTTCTTATACTGCTAAAAGCTTCAATAAGAACTGACTTCAGCTTTGAAAATTTCATTCTCCAGTTGTAGGACTGTTTCTTTGTTTCATCAAAGTATAAGGCATATTCTCGTACCGTTGTTTTATAAGTCCTTCTTACTCCTCTCCTTAAGCGCATTAGAGAAAGGCTCAGACTGTCGTGAAAGCACTTCCTACGTTCTCCTTCGTAAAATCATTTGATGTTCTTTTCATTAACTTGGTAATTGGACGATTTTTTGATCTGCTTTGTCGTGCCATTTCAACGGAAAACTTCAAAGAAACATGCATTTCTTAAAAAGGTTTGATGGAATCAATTGATCTTCCATAATTACTAATTAACTCTGAGTTTTCCTCGAAAGAGAAATACGTAAAAGGGAAGAAAGTAATATTACGAAAAAGAAAATAAATATGACGAAAGATTTTCTCCGAATCTATATTTGTTACTATTGCGTAATAAAGAAAAAGAAGTCTTTGTTAAATAATATACATTTGTTATAGGAGAAAATGTTTTCAAGCAATATGAAAGTAGATATAACTTCCGACAAAAAAATTTCTTTACAACGGAAGATTTTACAAAAAGAATTACATAGTACGAGAATTCATATCTAATTATTATAACACTATTTTTAAATATAACTTGGACTTATGTAAGAGGAAACATTAAAAATTTCGTACATGAATTACCAAATAATTTCATAACAATTAATGTTAATAATTACAATTATTGTTATCAATTAAAATCTAGAAGGTTTGGTCTTCCATCGAAATGACGTGGGGATGAATTTCACCCGTAAAAGTCATTCCTTCAGTGATTGTTGAACAAGTAATACACAAGTGAATGCCATACACTAAATAATCGCTATCTATGTACACTTCATACGTCCTAAAGAATACTTTCATAAGCAATCCAAACCATATAAACAATTTCATCATTCTCATGAATCATTCGTTTATTTCATCAATATTCCTTAAATATCTCAGTAACCATTACTATAAAATTTATTCTAAAATTTTAATTCTATTTTATAGAAATGAAAGTGATTTTAGTGATCTATTTCATTTTCATTATCATTTTGTTGCGTGTTGTATAAGATGCTGTAGCACCCTTACGTACTTTATTTCGTTTAAAGAAACATCATCCAATTTATCTTTGATAATTATACAATTAAAATAAACTAATATCTATCATATGTCTTAACTAATGTACGAATTTTAAATTATTTTAGAGATATACGAGGCGAAATGAAGGCGAAAGCAATTCCAATAGTCGAGAACTATTGCAAAGGAATCTAATTGACTGATATTTTAATTGTAATTACTTCCAAAGAAGATACACGGCATTTGGGATATATTTAAATTCGTGCTTTCTGTTCTTTCGTAGATTCTCATCCGATCATGCGTCCTACATAGGAATTATAAATGCCCAACCATCCCTTTAGTGATTCTTTTGGTGATTTATTTTTATTAGAAATACTTCCAAATCTTCCAAAAATGTTAAGAACGTTCAATTAATCTTTCAGTATACTTTCTACGCATTCTAATTATTTATTTAAAAATTTGAGTCCACATTCAGAATTTTATTTTTATCGAAAAGAATGTCAGGATCTTCTTGAAACTGTCTTAAATGAATTCTCGTATCATGCAAACGGAAGGTTTTGAAAAAAGAATAATTGAAAAACGAAAACTAATAAATTTAATCGCAAAATCAAATGATATCAGTTCGATTGCCGATATGAGTCTTTCGAAGACAAACCGTTTCTTTGTTAGTTTCTCCTTTCTCTTGATATCTCTATTCTAATCGATTAACTGACCGGCACAGAAGCAATTTAATTAGTGTCAAGCAAGCAAATCAACCAGTATGTTAGACTTATCAATAAGTAATATCATCGGGAGACACGAAAGAACAATATATACGGCAAACATCTATATACGATTATACTAATAAATCATATAAATATATAAACAGAAATATCCTAATTCCGATAACTCTAAGCATACTTTCACCTCTGTTCATTATTATACAATAATTTTCTCAAAGACGAATTACACGTAAAATACATAAAATATAGCGTGAAATAATAATAAGAAATTATGCAATTTTCTATAGTATATTATAAAACAGTATATCGTAATATTGTATAAAATAGTATATAACATAACGTCTCTAATATAACTCATAGATACGTATATAGAATTATGCAATTTTCCATAACATGCTATGTAAAGAAAAAAATCTTATAAAAATAAATCCTTGCATCAGATATTAAATGATATAAAATTCAAATATGATGTATCGAACCGAGAACATACTGTTTAAAATAATATGAAAGATTTCTATTAGCATGACTGATCGAGAGCTTGTATAAAAAGCTGAATCATCCCTCTTTTGGAACCTTTAGGAACTTGCTCGAAAGACCGGAATAAACGGATTAACGAACCCCTGCAGAGAGCTCGTATCTCCTTTTATAATGATTCGAGCATGCGCTTCTCGTTCCACTCATTATTTTACATATATTGACGAGGGTAGCAACCCCGGTAATCTCTTCCCAATACGACCAATTATTTTGGATCAATACTACCGTGAAGGGAAGATCTTTTCGTTTTTATCTTTTTTTTTTTCTCTTTTTTTCTTTTTCCCCTTTTAATTCTCCCTATCTGTCATTCTCCATACCCATATCCTTTCGGTCGTTCTAATTGTAAATATCAAATTTTATTCATCTTCTTTCAGGAGAAGATATTTATTTTCGTATTTATTTATTCATATTTATTTATTTTTAATGAAGAGAACATTGACATTATTTAGAAAGTGAAATTCAAAAAAATTGTATTTAGAAGGGAAAGTAATGTTCTGAAAAAGCTATCTTCTTACAACATTTATAACTTATGATTTGAGCGATGATGATCGGTTGATCGAATAACGATAGCTAGAAAAAAAGTATAATAAATTTCTATTATATTGGAAAAAGTATTACGCAAACGTTTATTATATGTGCGATTATTGAAAAATCAAATCATTCGAATAATACAATCCCAAATATATTATTATTAGAATTATAATAAAATCACTGCTACACTCGGCAATAAGAAATAAACGATTGGAGAAATATAATATTTTCTCAAGAACTAACTAATTTATAATATAATATACGCAATATTATATATAACAAGAAATATAATTAAATCATTCTTTGAAGTTTTTCAGTCTGGAGTAAATTTCTAGGAAAATGTACTCGTACGTACGAAATAAGTAATGTACGACGTGATCCATCTCCAACATCGAGTAATTAAATGATGGATTTATATATGATTGAATTATACGGCTAATCATATCATCCAATCTCCTGTATAGTATGTTATCAGTCACTGTATGATTTATGTGATTTGATAAGGGAGAAACAAGTGAAAACATACTTTTCCCATTTTCAAAATCAGACAGGAGATATACGCCAAATGTAGACAGGACCACGCACCCAATCCCGTCCATATGAATTAGCGCGCATGAGTTCACCCAAGAGCACACGTGCATGAAGAGAGATAATAACAAAGCTGGATATGAAGGGACTGACAATACGTAGGGGAGATCGTAATACACACATACATTTTCATTAAATCCCTATGGAGACGTACTACAAGGGATTTAGCTTTGTGCAACATATTAATTCTTCCAAATTCCTGTATTTCTGAAAAACGTACATTGGAAATATTTGTTAAATACATAACGTGAATGTTATGACAAATAACTTGAAATATTGAAGTCAAAATTTCTTGTATTTTTCATTACATTGACTGATCATTTAATCGATGGAATAACGATGACACGGTGACGTAAACATAGAATTAATATTTCTCGTATATTTTAAAAGTATTATCTCGAATATTTTAATCCTACATGCAGATTTGAACATTTTCAAAGATAAACCTGTCTGAGTACCATTTCAATTCCACTGTAATCCAGATTTCGTTTGCAACGACGAACAGCCCTTCGATAAATCTCTCTCAACACACTCGATTATATCCTCCAGCTAAAGCCGCTTAGCTTTGGATCCTTTCAATAGAATATATTCTGTTTCCTCGTACCACCATCCGAATAAAGCTTTATAAAACAGCGCCATATTAATCTCCTCAAGCATCGTCGTCAGCACCCTTCTAAATGTTTTGTCTTCCTCCTCTTCTTGCTGGTTAATCTCGATTACATAATGAAGACGGTATGGAACGCAATATTACGGATCACGTAAAGAAAATATTTGAAAAGGAAACGCCTTCCTTTCAAACCCAGCACGTTGATTGATTGCATCATCAAGAAGTACTAAAAATGTTTTGGAAACCATTGATAAATTTTAGATAATTTTAAATAATGGATATGTATTTTTCTTTTCTTCCTTTTTTTAAAATTCGAGCTATAACATAAAGCGTCATGTCATGTCCGAAAAATTGTAACAAAAAACTGAAAATGTTAAAGCACAACGTTTTAGATGATTACAACCAATTTCGAAAGTTAAATTCTTGACATTCCATGATAGATGAAGAATATGTTTTTGACGAAGGATTCTTCGAAAGAATTTTTTTATAAATATATTTGTTCGTAGGAAAGAACGATATTTAAAAATTATAATGAAAAAGCAGATACTTTTTATGCCGATCGATTCGTCCATGATATCATTTTTATTATGATCAAAAAAAAAAATCGGAATAAAAAAATTGCTTGCATAAACAACATTTTTAACCGACGTTTTTAACCGACGAAAAAATAGTAATATGTCGGATTAAAACAGATTGGTAGAAAAATTCATTTCCTTTAATCCTTTTCGGCCTTTTCAGCTTGTTCGGCCACATAACAGGGAATTTTAATTGAACTCTATATGGAGTATTGAAATAAAATACATAAAAGAGAAAAAGATGATATTACGAAAAAAATATATATATGACGAGATTTTCTCTGCATCCATATTTTTTAATATTGCGTAATAAAGCAAACGAATGATATTTTCGAGAGGGTGGAAAAGAATCGGAAGAATTAATTCTTATTGATAGGTATTTTTAAGAATACAAATAAGAAAAAAATTAATTGTCGATTGTCAATACTTTTTAGTTAATTTTCATTTGTAAGGAAAAGTAAGGAGATAATAGTAGTAAGGAAGAAATGGAGATAATAGTAATTGGTCGAATTAAAAGGGGTTGGTCGAAAAATTCATTTCCCCTCATCGCATATCGTTTGCGGCCCTTTCGGTTCGTTAGAGCACGTAATCGGGAATTTTGTAACGAGCTGCTTGTAGCGTATTGAAAGAAAATACGTAATAGAGAGAAGGATCATATTACGAAAAAAAAATTAATATGACGAAAGATTTTCCCTCAATCCGTATTCTTTATTACTACGTAATAAAGAAAGAGAGATGTTTGTTAACTTAAATAATAGAAAAGGAAGAGAAGATAATACTACGAGAAAAAATTCGCACGCAATATATTTTGAGACAATATTTGTTCGTCCGTGTTTCACGATGTGAAAAAGTGAACTTACATTGACTATGTGCGATGCAGCAATATTGATTTTTATTTATTCGCAAAACTCTTTGCTTTTTTAACAGTCGTACAGACATATATTTATAAATGAATTACTAAAGAAATAAAGTTTTGCGAAATAAAATCAATGACCATCCGTTAATAAATAAATAGATTAATTAAAGTCAATGCATCACTAAAGAGGATTTCAATCAACGTCGATGTTGACCTATCTCATTTTCAATTAACTACAGATCATTCGTCCTCAATTTCGATCTAAATCATGGACGAGTGTTTCGGCATCGTCGTAGAATTTTTTAAGTAATAAGTGAATTTTTAAGTCCCACCGATCATTCATGTCAATGATGATGTTCAATCATGTCAATGATGATGTTCAATCATGTCAAAGATTAAAGCTCCGAATCACCACGAGTGATTGATTGTAATTAGTTAATAAAAGAGCGTTGAATCTTCACGAGTAATATTTTCGGAGATTTATTCTTTCTTGATCAAATTTAATTATAATTATTTGAAATTTTGAATATTTTTTTGTAAATATTTTTCTCTCGCTAAAATATTCACGAGTTCTAATAAAGAATGAGCAAGAAAATATCCGCATGATTAATCTTTGGATTACAAGCGATTTGTTTTCTTATAATTAGAATAATCGCTTGTAGGAAAGAGCTCCAAGAATTTTTTATTACATTTTTAAATAAAAGTTCATCAAATATGTCATCTATTTTATTGGTAAGAGAAAAGTCTCGATAGAATCATTGCTTTTGAATGAGAAAAGTCGAATAAAGTTACTGATAAAAGACAAAGAAACTTGTAGAATCACAATTCGTAGGCTCTGGAAGAAGTTAATCAATTTTTAACGTAGGATTTTCAACAATTAATATAATGATGCTCGTTTCTCTCCCTATATTTTCTTAATTTTTCTTTTCAGAATTGCGTTACAGTTGCGTTAGATTTATCAGTTTTCTTGTGATGTAGACTTAAGAAATTAAAACGACGTATCATTTCATCTTCGGTTTTGTACATTGTTACGCGTACGTGAATAGAAATATTACGTATTTTATGCATTTTCATTATTAAAGTCGATTAACAAATCTTTTTATTACAAAATTCAATTAAAATCATAATTTTATCTCAATAAAGTGAATTTTTACACAAAATCAAGTTACAAATGTTTCACTTTCTTTTTTTTAAAGTTCGATTAAATTCTTAATCTTATTTTTATAAAATCAAATTTTATATTAAAGTAATAGCTACAAAATGTATAAGATATGGCAATTGTGGAAACGACTGAAACTGCACTAAATAAATAAAGATGCATATAAAGATGAAACAAGCACACCAAGATGTGTACCAGGTTCTTCTTTTGCCATGCGTTACGGCAAAACAATATTTGATTAGATTAAGATCGAGAATTTCTCATTTTCTATTTCTCTTCTAAATTTAAATTAAATTAAATTCAGAATTTTATTTTTCATAAATAATCTGTGTATATATATATATTTTCTTTCTTTATTTCTTTTCGTTTCTATAAAATCCAATTAAACTTTTCATATTGGATATAATTAATTCGATATAGATTTCGAAATATGTTAGAAGTTACAAATATTTCAAAATTACACTTACCGTCATATAAATTTATACATGATAAACTCACATTAAGGAAACGATGATTTCTTAATTTATAGATATAAAAAGTAGATCTTGCGATACTGTCGAAATAAAATCGGCCGTGCGAAATAGATACAGGTTTAAATTCGAAAGGGAATAATTAATAAATAATATTGTTTTATTAACATTTAAACAATAAAACATTCTTAACAACATTTAAAAAATCCTAAGATACGATCAATGTAAAATAAATTCAGTTTAGTCTTTCAACAAACATAAATCGCAAATTCGAAAGGGAATAATTAATGAATAAAATTATTTTACTAATATTTAACTCTTCAGCCAATTTCTTCAGTTAATGTTGGAATTTACATTCTTGATTAAGCTCATGTCATCCCAGGAATTACAGTAGAATTTTTAAAGTAGAGTTTCGCTCAGCTCGTGGGTCTTCGTATGCAGCAACCCCTACGTAATGAGACCTGGATCAATAATACTCGTGATATAGCGAAAACTAATTTGCTTCCAGTATTACCGAGCTAATGTTTTTGTATAATATAATTTAAACGGTTATTCTGGATTAATTATTCTAGTTTCTCTTGAGTGGGACGCCCTTTGGTAATTTAAATTTTTATACAAAAAAGTATAAAACTATTCAATTGTATAAAATGTAAAATGGTTTTTTTCTATTTTTCAATTAGATGAATAGATTTTGCTGTATAGTATTGATTTTTCTCGCTTTGTTCCAGATGACAGTGAACGCCATTGATCTTGTTAGTGATTTTGAAAGATTAATGATATAGAAGTAGAGTTATAGTTAGATCGTAGATTTCTTAATCACTCTTTCCGTACAGGGAAACTTCAATAATTAATTCTTTTGATAATATTTCAACGCCTTTCCAAAGTATTTTCTTTCTATTTCTAACTATAACATAAAAAATTTTACGTTACTAATCTTTTATATACTTTTTTAAATCGATTAGAGAGAATTTTAAAATGCTTTTTTTCCCGTCGATGGGAAAGAGATGTTCGATTATTTATAAATTCCAATATTTCGGTTATACCACTTTTCGGTGAAACAAAGATATATATATTTTTTATCATACCAACATAAAATATTTTTAATTTATTAATGAAAAATAATTCTCTTCCGTCTCTTTCTTCCTAATAGTTTTCCAAATTTTGGCGGGTGGCGGCGCTACTGTCTTGCTGTTGAATATCAGCTGATCCATTCCATGTGATTTTTAATGCATAGTCTATATATCGGAGAAATAATCGAACGAGAGCGTATCTTTATTCAGTTATTTTTGTTGTTGTTATTTTTAAATAAGAGTTAAGTAAGATTATAACAAAAGATAAATGTATTTTAGATAAAAAGAAAAGAAACAGCAAGTATATCTCAGCTATGTTCGGTCGTATATTTACATCAAATTTTCGCAATATTTCGGTAGGTAATAAAATATAATTAATCACATGGTACATATTTTATTTGTATATATAATGACTTGAAACATTATATCTTCTACATACAATTATTTTTAATTGATATCGATTTAGGTTACTTGTATATTAAACTTACACAACCCAAACCACTTTTCCTATAGTAACCATTTCAAACGAAAATGAGGAAGACGACTAAAACGAAAGTGTTTCAGTTACTGTCACGAGTATGGAATGGACCAAATGGTGCGCTTGCAGGGAAGCAGGCGGAACAAAAAATGATTTCTTTGTTAAGGAACAAGTTCCCTAAAGCTCAACTTATAGAAGTAACCGATGTTTCTGGTAACTAATATATAAGGCATATTCTCTCATCCATTTAACGTTTGACACAAGTGAAATTGAACTAATAACATTTGTTCTTTCTTTAGGTGGCTGCGGTGCCATGTTCGAAATAAATGTTATTGCACCGGAATTCAAAGGTTTGAACACAGTTAAACAGCATCGAATTATAAACGAAGTAAGAATGGACAATACGATAGTAAGATATTTAAATATAACGGTTTAGTATACGTATCGTATTTACTTGCAGGTACTTAAAGAAGAAATCAAAGATATGCATGGTATACGAATATATACGAGTATACCAGATACATAAACGGAACTCATTCAAGTAGACTCTATTGAACTTAACTGAAAGATATTTATTCCTCTTATAGTTTCTCTCCTTCTAAATTATATAATATTTTTTAAACTTTACATGAACATGTATAATCAGTATAAATTAATATAATTTCTTTTTCAAAAAAAGAAAAGCAATATGATAATTTCTAAGATGTATTATAATTGGATTATTTTCTTTCTTTTGAAATAGAATCTGAATTCGTATTAATTTAAACTTAATTTTTTTTAAATTTCCCTCCTCCACCAGATGGAGCAGTCAAACTCAAATAGACATTAGGCGCGCTTATTTTATAGTAGTGTTAGCCATAACAGTTAACCGTTATGATTTGTCTGCATATTGTGTAGACAAAATTCATTCAATATGAGCGTGTCCGGTAAAATTCTTCATAAAAAAATCGAATATTTAAGACCAGATCTGTCTACTAGCATAACATCTGACATTTTTGATAAAATATGCGATATTTCGACGGCGCAACCTTTCCTAGAGTGGTTTTGCGATAATGTCAGTCGTGCAAATGTATTGTCCAAAGAAGAATTATATCTGTAAGATACTTTTCATTTTTATATGTTTATAAATTATTTCGTTAGATTTATATTTGTATTATTTTATAATTATTTTATAGAAAAAACAAATTACAACATACAGAAGAATGGTTAAGTGGAAAAGAATTAGATAGAGCACTCGAAGAATTTACTCACGATAATCCAGAATTGTTAAAATTGATCGATTTCGAAGACGAGGACATCGATGAAACGTTTTCTGAATTTGAAATGTTAAAAGATCTTTACAAAATGGACGAAGACTATGTAGAATTATTGAAGAATAATATATTGAATTTAAAGTAGGTATTTATACTTATTTTCTAACTGTAACTTATAAAACGTAATATAACCTAGTCCAATAATTGAAAATTATTTGTAGGGAACTAGAATTTACATTGGAAGATGAGATAGAACAAGAAGAGAATCATTTTGAAAAGGAACAAATTGAACTGCTTAAAGCATTCAATGATTGCAATGTTATTTTGGAAAAGTTTGATGAACAAAACCGTAGCTTCTTCAAAGAAACGGAACAGCTTCTTAATGTATATACAGATGCGGTTGAAAATGTAAGTAATTTAATATGATTTTATTCCATAGATCGTATAACAAACTAATATATTTATTCTCATAGAAAGGAATACCGATATTATGGATACAAATGTCCATCGATTTATTTATCAAACAAATCAAGCTTTATAATGATTATTTAGATATTCTCATTAAGCGGCAATTCAGTTTGGATAATCAAGAAATTGAACAGCAACATGATTCGGATTATGAGACACTTATGAACGATAGTAAGGAAAAACAAATCTATAAGCAGACACAGGAATTGGCAACGTGCAAGTTAAAGTATTTTCTTTTTACTTATACATGATCAATAAAAAAATTGAAATTAATTTAAGCATAATCTATATATACACGTTATAGACTTACTAATTCGACGTTAAAAGAAGTCTATGCTAAAATGCACGAAGCCTCTTGCAGAGCGATGATGGAATATGCCCAATTCATATGGAACGATGGAAATCTAAAAATACCTGAGCAAACGCATTTACTGTGAGTGAATAACATAAATTACATCACTAGTATATTCTATTCAATATTATTCACTACTAGAGACGAGATTTTGGAGTTGACAAGAAGAAGAAATTTCTTGGAAGAGAACATTACTCTTTTGAGAGAGCGACAACTTACCGAAGCTATTGAACAATATGTAGAAACTGCAATAATCCAAATTTTGCAACAAGCTGCGCGTGCAAGATTGAAGCGAAGAAAAATTCGGTTTGGAAAACTAAAATCTGTTTTATCATTTACACGTGAACATGGTCATGCACATTCAGATTTATTATGTATATTAATGGACATGCAATTTCATTCGCTTAAAGAAATATCTGAGTTTATCGGAGATGCTCGTCATTACCTCGCTACAGAATATTCTCTTTCTTCGTCACGCTGCGTAAATATCATTTATTATAATTTAGATCGACAATAAGACAACTAAATAAAATTCTGTCATATAATGCTTTTCTAATATATCCAGGAAATTATGCAACAACAGCAGGAAGAATATAATGCACTTCAAACATCTGTTATCAATCAAAATATCTTCAATGAGTTATTTATATCAATGATGTCGATCAATGACATTTCTCCAGATGCATTAAATCATGCATTGGTCAAATATAATGAACTAATAGCAAATAATAAAGAGAAGAAGCAGGTTATACTCGATACTTATATGAATGACCAAATTAATAAAATATTATTATTGTAAGTATTGAAATGAAACCATCTTTTGAAAGCATTTTTAATAATTTATTAACAGTTTTTAAAATCCTTTTGTTTAGGGAAAAGGAAGTATTGAATAGTTATGATAAAGAAATAAATAATGGAATTACAAAAAGCTTCATACCACTTTCGTACAACTTGAATGTGCAATATAAGAATACATCCGATCAATTAGAAAACATTAAAACAAATTTAACGACAGTAAGAAATATATTGAAAGAAAAAATGGTAATTACTATGATTATGTTAGATTATATAGACTTTATAAATAATATATAATCACACATTTTCTATTAACTTTTCAGAGAAATAATAATGGTTTGGTAAGAGAAAAAGAAATCTTATGGCAAAGATTTCTGGCTGATCCAGATACATTAAAGAAGCATTACGAAGAAACAAAGCGAATGGCAGATCGATCACATTTTGGAAGGGACAGCTGAATAAAAAATAATAGGCATAAGTTGAAAAAATTGTCTTAACGTTATAATTTTTATTACAAAACAAAATATATATATATATGTATACACACGTACACATTTGATTAATAAATAAGTGAAAGATCAAACATAAAGAAAAGCAACACAATAAAGATAGAAAATATATAATGGATATTAAAATTGATTCATATTTTTGTCATTTACTTCCTTCTTTTCTTCAAAGAAAAAGAAATAAAAAAAAAAAAAGAATAAAACCAGCAGAAGATATCGAAGGATCTAAAATGTATCCCTTCTACTTTATCTCTCTTACTACATACAAACATATAGATATACAGATGGAAGCACATCATCCATAGCTGGATGAAATCATCTTTCATATTGCGAGATCAGTTAACCATGATGCCCGAAGGCTCAACGTTTTTTCAGAATGAGTGGGGGATTTGAGAAAGCGTGGTGGGGGTTATTGAGACAAACTGGTGGGGATGTAAATAGAATGATGAGAGAGAGAGAGAGAAAGAGAGAGCAAAGTTACGTGGAACTGGGACGTGGCGAGAGAAGAGGGTATTATCGATTCGCCGGGGCTCGCGAGTTAACGGTTTGTTTACAAGACTGTGGAGGGGAATATATGCGCGCATGCGCTACGTGGCCAAAACAATAATAACATAGTAGTACAGAAAGGTTCATGGCTGATGGACGAACGTGTGATCATCATCCTACAAGTGTACAACAAACGACAAAGTTTGGCTTCTTCTTTGTGTATTCTCCTGTGTTTCTTTCTCATTCTCTATCTTGCTCTGTGTCTCTCCGTCTTTCTTTCTCTACCTCTCTCTTTCCCTCCTTCAGTATATTACATTAACATCGTGTGTTATTAAGATAGAAAAGAGAAGCTTTGTGTTATCATTTCATTACTGTGTGAATATACTCCAAAACTTGTTTAACATATAAAAAAAGTATATATCGATAAGAGAATTGTTAGCGTTGAATCGATCTAAATAATATAATAAACGTGACGGTAATAATAGTATTAAAGAGAGTAATAGTGATGATGATAGTGATGACGATAATGATAATGATGATGGTGATGATGACGATGATGATAATGACGATGATGGTGGAGATGATGAAGCAACAATGTTAGAAATAAAGGACAAGCCAGGATCCAACTCTGCTACTTTTTCAAAACAAACTGTTTGAATTTGTTGAGAGAAAATGAAATATTATATAAAAGTTAACTGATATATACGACATATACATAAGGACAATATATACATGAAACAGCGTTTCTCCTTTCGTATCAAGTTTTGGATTTCATTGATAATAACAACGTTTCTATGGTGAATGTACGAAGGAAAGAAACTTATTAATTGAAAACAAGGAAAGATAGAAAAGAAGTAAAAAAAAAAAGAGAGAAAAAAAAGGAAAAAAAAAAGGGAAAAGAGGATAGAATAAATATCAAGCGTATTTATCGGATGAATCATACTTTGCGGTGTCCAAACGTGCTCGAAGAAGGATAGTTCACGTCGTGATTAGTGATAGAGTGGTAGTGGTGGTGCTACTGCTGGTTCCTCTCTGCTGGTGCTCTTCTGGTGGTGATGGTAATTGCGCGCGAGCGTTCGAGCGCATGGCAATCGAATCATTGACGTGTACTCTAAGCTCCGGCATAACAGAGCAACGTGATCTCTCTGTCGCGTGAACTCCTACTTGTATTTCTTTTACGTTTTATATATATATATGTGTGTGTATGTTGATGTATGTATATATAAAATACGTATAATAATACGCGTAGATACGTACGTACGTGAAGAGCGATAGAGGCCTTGTCTTTTACGGTACATGGGCTAAAAAGTAAAGAGTACATTGATCGATCCAAGCCACGCAACAAGAGGAACGTTGTGTGTGTATATGTGTGTGTATCTTTATGTGTGCAAATAGTCAAGGAGGCGGCCGGTCTCTGTTGTAAACAAAGAATCGATCCGATCGTGAGAAGGCATATATATATATATATGTGTATATATATATATATATACATATATCAGTGTCGACTAGTTTCTATCAGTCAATCTCTCTAAAGAATTGGAAGGGATTAGAAATAACATTAAAAAAGAATTAATTACAAAGAAGACCTCGGAACCATCTCCCAGGATGCCAACTGCTCAAGATACGACGTACCTGATCGAAGTGATGCCAGCAGAAACAACTCAAGATTTTCTTTCTCACGACGTTGATCTTCTCGTATCGCAAATCAAAGAGAACTTGCGATTAAGCGGATTGAAAGCTAAATCGAACGTAGTTCATAGAAATCGAGCTACTCCTTATCGGATACCATCCCGTTCTTCTTGGGCCGATTCTAACGGTTGCGATATTTGTGCTGCACAAAATCGAAGTGAAAAGTTGAACGGTGTTCAACTTCAACAGGAACACGATCAACAACTTCATCGTCAGCCTGAACTTAGACAACAGGCTCATTATCGTCAACAACAACAACAACAACAACAACAACAACAGCAACAATGTTGCCATCGGTATAATCATCATCATCATCGACATCGTTATCGTCATCGTCATCGTCGTCATCATCATCATCATCATAATTGTTCGAATAACGACAGAGAAGATGATCCCTACGAATTTTTGCAAGAACTTTTACGAGAAGGTGGCTTGATTAAAGAAGCAGTTAAAAGATTACAAGCGAATATCGATGAATTGGAACGTTTGGAAAACGACCAACTCGAAGAGGATGAAGATGAGGAAGAAGATGATGATGAAGAGGAAGAAGACGTCTTAGAAGATGGGATGGTAGTGAACGATGCGAAGGAACGATCAAGGGTATATCGGAGGAAACCTTATTTCTATGATTCCGAAGATGAACCATCGGTTTACGAGTCTGTGGAATTATGAAAGAGAGAAAGAGACGATCGAAAGTGTAGAAGAAGAACGATCGAATAAAAGAGAAAATAACAACAACAACAACAACAACAACAACAACAATAATAATAATAATAATAATAATAATAATAATAATAATAATAATAATAATAAAGAATTAAGGTTAGAGAAAAGGTTCGACTGTTTCAATCTAAATCATTCTAATTCAACATAGAAAAAGAAGACGCCAAGAAATTGAATTTGTTTTCTTTTCCTTTTTGATTTATTCGTTCAAATAATGTTTTTACGGATGATTGAAGGAATCGTATCGAAAAATTGAAAATAAAATGAGTAACGGTTTTTTGGCGCTCTCCAAATATGTGTATACGTACGTGTGTGTGCGTGTGTGTGTGTGTGGATGTATGTAAACACGTTTAACAGACATATTCCCCACCACAAATGGCCGTGTTTGTAAATACATTGCCGCCATTATTGCGTACACACAATGACGGCATCGAAAAACGAAAACGTCTTCGGCAATGTTCGGCTAAGATCGGCTAAGGACGCACAGGGGCGTATCGACGAGTCACGAGGTCTCTTACGTGCGACACAAACGTTAATGACGATATTTTCTTGGAGTGGGGGAAGATTCTTGGAAAACCGTTGTATTTCGACTAAGAAAGAGAGAGAGAGAGAGAAAAAAAGGGACATAAGGACAAACGAAGATAAAAAAGGAAGAATTATTCTTCTCTTCATGGTCCTTTTTTCTTTGTCATTTTAGCATACAACATTCATAATGCTTTAATAGTTTCTTTTTCGTCATACATAATCCAACGAAATAAAAATAATCCAACGATCGTAAGTTCAAACCTTTTTGTTTATGCAATCGTTCGATCTTTTTTTTTCTCTTCCTTTTTTAATTCGTATTTCATTGATGAAACTCGAATTAAAGTAAAAATCATTAAAATCATAATGCGTCATTTAAAACAATTATGAAACGATGAACATGTCTCCTCTCTGTTATAACTTCTTCTTTGAACGTTACATTAATAGACTCGACATACATATACGTAAATTCAATTGATCGATTTATCGACGAAGAAGAAAATGTATGTTTTTTATTTATCGCAGTCTGTTGAGAGAGTACTGAAAGAGAATATTTTGTTTTTCGAAAGGAATTTGAATGATACTTGAGATATCGTTAAATTAATATGAAGTTGAGTGTATCTCTTCTGATACGTCGTATATTCGTGTACCACAGACAACACACACATATGTAAGTGCACCTGACACGTATATGCATACATATAGGAACAAGAAACGAGTATCATATTGTGGGAATGTGTAACGTTATAAAAGTGTGTATCAAATGAATATAATTTAAGTAATGAAGTGCATCGACAAATGAGATATATATATATATATATACATACGTATATATATATAATATTCTCATCGGCTACCTCCAGCGCATTTCAATACACTAAAATAATTAATTGCATCCTTCCTAGTAGAAATAAATAGAATATGTTATAGGGAAAAAAGAAAATTAAAATTGAAATTGAAATTACAATTATGATTACAAAAACACTCCCAGAAAAAAGAAATAAAAAAAAAAAATGTTGAAAAGCACGAACTTCGGTAAAAGACCGCTACGAATCTTTGAGCCTTCTTTTTTTTATTTTATTTTTTCTTTTTTCAAAATATAAGAAATGCATACTCGTACGAACAAAAGAAGTGGATACGATCATATTATTATCAATTATTCTTTTAAATCGATTATAAGATCTTTAAGTTGATTTTTATTTTATGTAGATTTTTTTTTTTTTTTTTTTTTTTTAAAGGAGGAAGCGATCGTATAGCTTCAATCACCGAAGCCGTTGCATTTCTTCTAGAGTATTATGTGTGATTCAATTCGATTGTGTGAAGGATTATTTGGAAAGATATAATTAAATTAATTAATAAATCAATCAAGAAAAAGAAGAAAAAGAGTGAAAATCAAGAAAATACAATTATATTTTGCTATGCATGTTTTAGTGCATAGTTATTTACTTCTCTGCTATGAATTTTTTTTTTATAGGTTAGAATACGACGCAATCAATTCGTAATAGGGCAAGTCCCATAGCGGGATGATTCATATCTGACGTTGAAGGAAATTGTTGAACAGGAAACAGCTCTATATGAAAACCGATACGATATAATCGATATTTATAGCTGTATCTCTCTTCAATGTGAATGTAGAAATGTGTGGTTGTGCATATAAGGTGCTTGCGAGGCACTAATGGAAGAATATACGAGTTTTATTTGATGAAATCGTCTTAGTTAGGTTATTAAAAGAAATTAATATGCTAAATACTTTTACGTAGTTGTGTTGGTGAGAAACAAGAGTGTGCGTGAGTGCGTGTATGTTAATTAGGCTTATAAATTTATTTTTGTTTTGTCTTATTTTTTTTTCTTCTTTTTCTAAATGATGGTATTTATGCTCCTATTTTTTTTTTTTTTTGTTCAAGTTCGTCGTTAAACGAATGAATAAACGAATAAAATTATAAGTCATGTTGTGCGATCATCGGTTTTTTTTTGTCTCCGATTCAAAACGATAAATAAAAAGAGAGTAAGACGAAAAAACGAAATATTTATTATTTGTGTTGTTATATTCTTTTCATTTCGCGTTCGGAATATAATACAAATTTGAATTATCGATCGATTAGTAGTATTTTAGTAACAGTAATAGTAGTAGTAGTAATAGGTAGTATAGAACTCTCGTTGAAATGTGTGTGATATCTAATTAACCTCTATATTGTTGCACGACGTCAACTGTGAAAACTTTCGAAAGCAGTGTTAATTTTGATTGCATGGCACGGTATAAATATCATATGACTACTGTATTTGTCATTCTGCTCGCTCAGCTAATTTATTATCGGAAGTTTCTTTTTTTTTTTTCTTTTTTCCTTTTTTCATCGTGACTTCTTTTCGAACAAAGTTTATCGTGATAGATTTTATATATCAGCTATTTTTTTCTTTTTCTTTTTGAAGTATTCATTTTTAATAAATATCATTAATTGATTAAAATGTCTCGCCTACTATACATTCACGAAGTAAACAAGAGGAATTTTAATGACAACTTTTGACCTTGGCTGCTTATTGACACAGATTTCAACGTGAGATAACGAACATAGATGTGTGACCTAGTTGCATATATATATACGATCTCAACTCTATACGTATGTACGTTGGTATAAATATTGTGATCGATAACATTGTAAACAATAAGAAATAATTATTGCGAAATTTAAGTCGATGAAATCATTGAACTTTGATATATAAAAAAAAAAAAAAATAATTTCAAGTGATTTCAAATGTCTGATGCAACGTAATTTATAATATTGTAAGATACTTTTAAGCATTTGGAATTTCAAAGGCATTGTCAACAATATTTTTTACATGATTTCATTATTTAATTGTTTCTGTGAGTTGAAAAATTTACATGAAAAATTAATAAATTATTATTATCGTATTATTTTATTTCTGAGGTAAGAGAGAGCTAAACAACCAATAGGTGACGTTGATCATTCATAGCTGCATTCTTATTGGTCGTTGAAAATATATTTAATCGTTTCAACCAATAAGTGTCGATCTGACGTAAGGTAAGTAATTATACCGTGTTTGACGAATATACGACTTATTCTCATTGTTCTCTAATAATTCTTATCAAAAAATTATCGTAAAACCTTGGTAAATGAGATCAAGTAAGAAATAAATACAACATGACAGGTTATACGTTGTGTATAACTGCGCAGAAAGCAAGATGGCCGAATCTAATTCCACGGGCACGTATGTGTATGTATTATTGTTACGTTTCTTCATATTTTTCAATATCGTTTAATTTAATTTATGAAGAAAATAAATTTCTATTGAAATTAATATTTCATTTTTCTTTGCGAAGTTATCATCGAAATCATAATATTCAATTATAATTGAAACGATACAATCGGATAATCGAATATATCACATTAAAAAGCATATATATGTATGTGTGTGGATATGTATATATATTTTTAAATGTTTGATTATTTTTTGTTCCTGTTTCCATGATTATATCCTTTCTGTAATAATATATGAATAATTATTAAAATATAATAATATGAATATTGTAATAAATATGAATAATACAGAAATGCTTGTGTATAAATTATTATATATATAAATTAATATCTTTAAATTAATTTATTTTATATTAATTTATTTCATTGGCGGGAGAAGAATTACATTAGCATTAGGTTTGGATCTTTTATTAATGTAAAATATTCATAACAAATTTGTTGACAAACAATCTTAATCTATTATCGACTTCCGTAAACATAAATATCAAAGTATAGTTACGTGAAGTAACGAACGAACGTAACAGCATTGTAAACGTGATGTTGCGGATCTACTTTCTTTTTAGAAAGTATCATCGTAAGCAAATAATATACGGTATCTCATTCTCACGGTTTGAAATTATTCGGAACATATTCATCGTCAATTTGTTCCGTTCGAATATTTTTATATTAAAGTTTGATTAATGTATTTTTTTTTTTTTTTTTTTAATGAAATAATTAATATTAAAAATGTTTCCCTTCTAATTCCAAAAAATATTTTTATTTTTCAGATCCAACATGGAATCTTATTACACTCGTGGCAATCATACCCTTAAAGTTCCCATGTCTCTTTTTCGAGAAAATCGTGAAAGACTTCTAGCTCGTTTAAAAAGAAATACCGATCTTCCAGCTGC
This sequence comes from Vespula pensylvanica, assembly GCF_014466175.1. NCBI lineage: Eukaryota > Metazoa > Arthropoda > Insecta > Hymenoptera > Vespidae > Vespula > Vespula pensylvanica. The sequence goes on along the minus strand of NC_057707.1, from coordinate 614,932 downwards.
TAATACTTTTGTTATTCTTCAAGGAGGGATCGAAATTCCTTTCAATGATACGGATATCAACTGGCCCTTTAGGCAGGTAGGTCTCCCTATTTATATAATCCGAATTAAACGGACAATATGATGAAATCTATTTTTAGAAATGATTTTTCTATTTATATTATAAAATTTTATTCTATATTCTAATACTTATCGTTAGTATTATGTAATAACATTTTAGGTTTTATGCATAGAAAGAAGATTAACCTAAAAAGATACGAAAAATAGTAATTGATGTTTAAATTCGACTGAGAATTTTTTGGCCCACCATCTATATAAATACAGGTTTCTTGATATGTATAACTATGTATACATGCGTGTTATTTATCTATAGTATATATATTAAAAGTACATTGACCTTTTTATAGTCAATCAGTATCTTTATCTCTTATTTCGAATTTTACCAATTTTATTCTTTATCAATTCAAAACGTTGAGCAAGATGAAATATTCAATGAGATTTGTTTTTTTTATTTTTTATGTTTAACCCTTAATATATTCCAAACCTTCAAATTTAGTTTCATAAAACTCTTGAACATGGTAGGGGAACCTGTTTGGCTTGCTTGCGTATGTCTGCTATTTCCGTTGAACAGTCTTTCAAAACAAAGGAAGATATATACGTACCTGTATTCTCTTATTCTTGCTGAATATATATATATATATACACACACACACACACATATATATACATATATATATATAGAATTTAAATATATCTAGTTTTTTTTAGAATTGAATTTAATTCAGCTATTTAATATATTATATTTATAAATTCATGTATATATAATGAATTTAAAAAGTACATACTTTTTTGAGAAATAACCTAGAGATAAAGGTTATTTTCAGAAATAATTAAGCAATTAAAATATAATTGTTATTATTATTTATAAAATTAAACTTCTTTTTTAGAAAAGTGTTATTATATCGTTCTAATTAATTTTTCTTCGTTTTCTTTTTTTATAGGAATCTTTTTTTCAATGGTGTTTTGGCGTTGAGGAACCTGGATGTTATGGAGCTCTTGATTTATCTTTAGAAAAATCGATTTTATTTGTACCAAGATTACCCGCAGAATATGCTATTTGGGAGGGAAAATTACATACACTGGAGGATTTTAAAAAACGTTATGGCGTTGATGAAACTTATTATACCGATGAAATAGGAAGGATTTTGAAAGGCAAAAATGCCTCTCTTTTGTTAACTTTGGTAAGGATTATTTGACATATAATAAAAGAATTTATGAAATCTTTTTGATATAATTTCTTTCTAATCGGTTAAGAAAAAATTTAAATTTCCTGTCATTTATTCATCATTGTTTGAGTTGCGTAATGTTGAAGTTTGTAGCATTTTTTATTGAAAATATAGTAGAAAATTTATATAAGTATATTTATTTATTTATTTATTACATATTAATATACATAACTTCTAATGTAAAAAATACTGAAAATTCAATATAAAATAGTATACCTAAAACAGTAAATGAATCAGGAAGGATCTAAAAATTTCTCTTGTTTATTTGTTTATTGAATTATGTAAGAGAATTTTTATTTTTGGAAATGTTATATGATCTTTTTCTTTTTCATTTCAGAGTGGTAAAAATAGCGACAGTGGATTGCATGCTCAAGAAGCTGTCTTCGACGGAATAGGACAGTGAGCTGATTTAATTTAATTTTTATTTATTTATTTATTTATTTATTTATTTATTAAATAATCGAAAGCCTTTAAAGAAGTTTCCATTAATCGTTTTTTTTTTTCTTCATTTGCTAGGTTTCCAATTGATAATAATACTTTGTATCCGGAAATATGCGAGTGGTAAGTTAAATTAATATATTTTTATTGTATAATTATTATTTTATCGGAATTTGTATAGCATCTAGTAATCTTTATTTCGATCGTCCAATCATAAACGTTCTCCCTTCGGAGAAGTTTCCTATTGGTGCTTCCATCTATTGAGAAAATCGAAAGTCAATATGGCGTCAATGTACTCGGACGTATATTTGAGTTTTAATATTTAATATATGTCATTAATTTTCGATACGTTTTTCTTACAATTTGAAATATAAATCAAATTTAATTTTATTAAGAATTAAGAGTATATTTCAAGACAAACGAATTGTTGTCTTTAATATAACACATTTTATAATGCATGGGAAAACATTTGTATGTTTTGGTCAATAGAAAATATTTTACGTATTATGGTTCGTAAACATCACTGTAAGTATTCAAAAAACTAGAGAGAAATTAGATATTCTAATTGAAATTTATTATAAGATTGAATTTGTATTTGCTTCGTTTAGATGATAATATCGGGTCAGGCATCTGGAAAGTTTCTCTTCCGCTCATTTTTACATTCAAAAGAATTCGCTTCAAAATTAAGGTTAGAATCCAATAGAGGAGATTATAAGAGCTCGAAAGCTCTTGCTCGGACTACTATTTTTTTGGAAGAAGGAGTGAACATACAAGAACTACCCTTGATCGTAAAAAAGATCAACGATATTGGACTTGTATGTAATGTCAAAGGTAAGGACGATGCGACTCCTTTCGATTCTCGGTACTTGGACGCATTTAAGAAAAAGGAACAACTTGGAGTTATATCCAAAGGGAACCGTAAACAAGGGGTGGAGAAGATAGATATTGAAACTAAAATTGCAAAACAAAGGATAGATATAGAAACCGAAGAAGGAACTGCTATACTTTTTTCTTCCGATTTAGAATGTCTTAAACATACAAATATCGAGGAAATTTTAGAGGGATTGAATTCTTCTCATTCCACTAAAGGAATATACTCTTTACTAGAAAACAAAATCGCGGATGAAATTAATTGTAGAATCGCTCTTCAAGGTTTAAGAAAGATCATCGAAATGGAGAATGTTCAACGAAGATATAAAAATGCAAAGTTATTAAGACAAGAGCAATTGATTGTAAATACTATCAACAGAGATGCTGTTTTGAAGCAACTCGTAAAGATGATTGTCAGAAGTCAAGATAGTCAAATGATAGTAGAAGGCCTTTGTGCATTGAAGAAAGACAAGTTTAGTCCGCCTAGAAATATCTATCGTGATTGTTTATCTGACGAAGCATTAATTAGAGCATCGGATGGCGACTTTACTTTATCGCAATTAATGGATGTTGTAAAAGTTTTGTCTTCTTATAAAGATTCTAGATACCAAGAATTTATCGACATATTGTGGGTGGGCATAGCGAATAGAGAAGAAGAAATTAATGCGGATTTACTAGTACCATTATTTAAACTTATGTATTTATTTAATCAAAGTAAGAACATGGTAAGAATTATTCTAGAGAAAAAGCTTTCTGAACATTGGTTGAGATTAACAGGTTCTCAAATAGGAGAAATATTAAATTGTTATCACCGTGATGTATTATCATTAGGATGTTTAATAAGTGCCAGTAAGTGGGCTTCTGTGAGTATGAATACCTCTAAAGAAAAAGACCTTATTGATTTTATTCAAAGCTTGTATGCAAAGAAATATATCGATGATAGAATAGAACTAACATTGGAGGAATATATGAAAGCTAAAGGTATTCATATTAAAGATCCTCGATTAATAGCTGCTATTATGAATTATTGCGGAACTATGAGAGTTAGAAACGTGCATATTATTTCTATTTGCGGAGAATATTTTATAAAATATGGAAAGAAGTTGCCCGCATCCTTACTGGCGTCAATTATTATGCCATTTGGTTTATTAGACATACAACCACCGCATAGTAAATTGTTTTGGGAAGTATTCGAAGAAGTATTATTTGAAAAATTTTTAGATTTGAAACCAAACGAGATTTTAGATATTTTACTTTCTTGTATTTATTTAGAAAAATATCCTTTAAGTTTCTGGGAAATAGTAGTTAAATCGCATTCTCTAGATATGATTTACAAAAAGAAACATACCATCTTTAACAAGGATCTGTTATACAAATTAATATTATTCGATGCTTCAATGTATATAGAATGCGAACAATATCGTAATTTTCGTGTCAATTCGAATAGTATAGCAAAATCATTGTTCGTGGACGTACGTTTAAGAAGAATAATTAATCAAATATATAAACCATTGGAATGTGTAGTAGGTAAAGAAAAGAAATTAAGTAAAAATGTGCTTTTAAGCAAATTACCATTTATCAATTTTTACGTACTCGATATTTTGATACATTCATTGTCTGTGTCAACAGAAATTTTCAACTTGTACTTACAAAGTAATAGAAATTTGAACACTGTCGTTTTAATCCATTTACCAGAACATTATTGTCGGAATACAAAGCACTTGATAGGACCACAAATAACGAGAAAAAGACAGATCAGAAAATTGGGTTTTCGCGTAGTAAGTTTAAATTACACGACATTAGAAAAATTACTTGATCAACCGGAGGAATTATCCAATTATTTAATACAAAATTTTGAAGCAGCCGAGGACGCATTATAAAACACAAATGGACTTTACAGATTTTGATAACGGCGGCTTGTATCATATATAATGTTTTATAAAAATGTAGATCTCTCAGTATTTTGTACGGGGAATAAAAGTTATGAGAAAAAGATTGCATGGATTACGTATTAATGATAAAATTAAATTTAAGTTTATCTCTATTTTGTTTTTTTATTTTTTATGTATAGTCGAGTAATAAAATCTGCCAAGGAAATTGACGTTTTGAGATATGTGGTGAAGATAAGCTCAGAAGCCCATAAAGCTGTAATGCGTATGGTGAGGCCAGGTCTCGCAGAGTTTCAAGCAGAAGCAGCTTTCTTGAATTACGTATATTCGATTGGAGGCTGTAGACACGTTTCTTATACTTGCATTTGTGGCTCGGGACATAATGCGTCTATTCTGCACTATGGACACGCAGGAGCACCTAATAGTAAAATCATACAAGATGGCGATATGTGGTACGAAAATTTCAAAGAAAATTATCTTTTTTATATATATAATATTTTTTACATATGGAATATAATATAAATGTATATTTTACACAGTTTATTCGATATGGGTGGAAATTATTGCGGATATGCAGCAGACATAACATGTAGTTTTCCAGCAAATGGAAAATTCACAAACGATCAAAAGTTCATTTATAATGCTGTGCTGAGCGCAAGAGATGCAGTTATGAAAGCAGTAAAGCCTGGTGTATCATGGACAGATATGCATGTTTTAGCTAACGAGACAATGTTATCTTCGCTAAAAGAAGGTGGACTGTTGATCGGAGATGTAAAGGAGATGATTGAATCTGGCTTGAACGAAGTCTTTCAACCTCATGGTCTTGGACATCTTATGGGTTTGGATGTTCACGATGTCGGTGGTTATCTTCCAGGACATCCAGAACGTTCAACATCAGCAGGCATAAGAAAGTTAAGAACAGCTCGTACTTTACATACTGGCATGGTATTAACGATAGAACCAGGATGTTATTTCATCGATTGTGTAAGTTAGAGGCTGATCACTTTTATTGAAGTTTCCTACGGTGATCACTTACCATTCCAATGATCATTCAATGCTAGTTACTCGATGCTGCGTTAACTGATCCAAAACAATCAAAATTTATCGTAAGAGAACAATTGGAAAGATTTCGTGGTTGGGGAGGTATTAGAATTGAGGATGACGTTTTAATTACTGAGACAGGAGTTGAAAATTTAACACAAGTTCCTAGAACGTGAGTATAATAGTGCATATAAAAAAATAAAATCATGATTTTAATTTCTAAGCACGAGAAAAATAATAATTATTGTATTTCATTTAATTATAGGATTGAGGAAGTAGAAAATTGGATGGCTGTTGGACGAAGTGATTTAAAATTACCGCAAGATAAATAACTGAGATATTCCTTTACAAAACTTTGATATATTTCATAAAAAATACTATTTACATATATAAATATATATGTTTTTAATATATACATATAAAAGAAGAGAAAGGCATATTTTGAAAAAAATGTAATCTATCCGGATTACGACACATCTTCATGTCGTGAAAAATGCAGAATGTGTATTTGTATCTAATAATTTTTATTGCGTCATGAAATCGATAAAAAACTACTGTTTTATACCATCGATGTTATATACGTATATATGTATGATATATTCACACACGCATACATATATACACACACACATATATATATATATACACATATTGTTAATTTCTACGTTATCTAAAAATAAATCAGAACGTTATCATTAATGAAATTTTACAACATTCTTTTTTGAATGTTTTTGTGCTATGATACAATTAAGAATACGAAAAAAAAAAATAGAGATGACGGATAGTTTGAGAATAATGTTTGAAAGTTATATCGAGCAGAGTATATGTAGTATATTTGTGGTTCGTAGTCTCTCTCTCTCTCTCTCTCTCTCTCTCTCTCCCTCCCTCTCTCTGTCTCTGTCTAAGCTAGACACTTGAGCAGGCGCAGTTATTATCGCGCGTGCGAGGTTAGCAGTTCGCAGTCGCGTCACAGCGCCGGTGTAGACGCGTCGTTCGTGGATAGATTATTCCAACGAAGAGAGAGAGAGAGAGAGAGAGAGAGAGACGTCAACGAAAGTGTGTGATTTCATTAAATTCAACATAATTCTATATATTTTTTATTTTTCTCTTTTTAATTATATATACCTTTTTACTATCATTAGATATAAATAAATAAGAAAAAATCGCGTAGAGTTAAAAAAGCAAGCTTGTTAAATATTAAAAATCAAACGTGTATTATTATTATTATTATTATTATTATTATTATTATTATTATATTTGTTAAATCGATAATATTCAGAACATTTCTAGAGAATGATTTAGTTCCTATTTTATTCATGTATTCGTTAAAAAATTTGTTTTGATTTATTCGTTAATGTAAAACGTGTCTCTTCATTTATACTTTGGAAAAGAGGTGGGCAGTGTAAATCGGTTGATAATAATGAAAAAGATATGTGTATCGCGAGTTACTTGATTAGTAACCGGTAAACAACACAGTGTATGTGAAAAAGCCTTTTGTTAAATTATACTTATTGAGAAAGAGAGAGAAAGAGACAGAGAGAGAAAGACAGATAGATACACATCTTATATTTTCTTATTACTATCTTTCTCTCGCTTTCTTATTCTTACTTTAGTCGTCTTCTAGACGTCAAAGAAAACGTTCCGGAACGTGCCTTTAGACTCTTACTTATAAATACATACACTCATTCGTTTCAATAGCCGCTTGCGACGGCCACGTTTGACGTAACAACACGAGAGAGTTCGCAGCAGCGATCGATCGAGGAGAGCGCGTGGAATAAGAAAAATGAGCTGAGAAAAACGTAGTAACTACTATATTCGTTTGCTTTGTTTAATAAAATCATAAAAAAAATATAAGAAGAAGAGTAAGAATAAAGCAAAAAGAAGAGATAATTGTTAAACGATTTCAGATAATTCTGTTGTATAAAAAAAACAAAACAAAAAAAATAAAAGGATTAATGGATGGATACTACACCGGAAGCAAAGATCATTTTCTAGAGAAGAAGAAAGGTCGTTTCTTGTATGTGTTGTGTGTTTGTGATGGCAGTAATAATATACATACGTACACACACACACACACACACACACACACACACACACACACACACACACACACACACACACACACACACACACATACATGTATATATCATATAGTATATCAAGGTATATATATTAATGTTAAAAGAAAGGGGAGGGGTAAGAAAGGAGAGCGCTTGCTCGTCACATTCTCGTCGAGTTCGCCATTGTCGAGTTCAACGTCGTCGAGTTCGTCGTCCTTTCGAAGAAGGTCCAACTCGAAGAAGATTTATTACTAGAAGAAAAGAGAAGAAAGAGAGAGAGAGAGAGAGAGAGAGAAGGAAATAATTTTTTGTCATCGTCTACGTCAACTCTTCTTCCATTTTATTTGCATCTTTTTATTGACTGACTGATTGATTGATGATTTTAAAGAGAGAAATAAAATTAAAAAAAGAACAAAAAGAAAAACGGAAAGAAAAAACGAAAAGAAGCAAACGAGCAATTAAAAACAAATAAGTCGACAAGAGGGAGCGACTCTTGCGATATAATCGATATTTGTTGTCGAGCGCCGCGACGCCTTCTCTAAGCGAAACATACATACATACACTTTTTCATATATATTCCTAAGTCGAATTTGTTTGTGCGCTAATTTCTTCCTAATAATATTCTTATTTCTCTTTTCTTTTCAGAATTTTTCTTACTCTTTTTAAGAAGAAGAAGAAGAAGAAGAAGAAGAAGAAAAAAAGAAGAAAATGAAGAAGAAGTAGTGAGTTTGATTCTGAACATTTGCAAGATATTGAAGACATTTGAGTTGGTCCCTTTTCTATCTTATCGTCTTGCTTAGCCCATTAGTCTCTTTTATTTTCGACTACTTTCCTATCTCTTTTTGATATATATCTAATGTAATAAAAAAGAGAGAAGGGGTTATCAGTTATCAAGAAGCGAAATGTGTCGAGATTGGTTTCAACGCGTTCGACAAAAATTCTACTTCCGGTATGTTTGAAAAATGATAGTTCCACGTTATTTTGGAATATTCTAGAAATATATATATATATATACATTCTTCTGAAAAAAGTCTTAAGAATTTGGAGGGACGCTAAAAGAAAAAAAAAAAAAGTGAAGGAATAGAGAGAATCGAAGAAGAAGAAGAAGAAGAAGAAGAAAAAGGAAGAAGAAATGTTTGGCTTTCAGAGTCCGTTTACGAGAGCATCTCGCGGGATAAATTCCACGTCGTCTTTAAATTCAAAAACGAAGAAAAATAAAGAATCTCCGAAGAGAAGAGCTTCGGAAGCAACCAGTGAAGGATCTGGATCATCGTCGATCAGATATATCGATCAAGAGCCTTCGGTATCGGAAGGTAGTAGTACCGATACGTTACCAGGGATTAGGGTCGATTATTTGGACGTTGATCCTTTGTCACCTGGACCAAGAGATTCATTGACTTCACCTAGTGATGTAACCGTACATTTAAATGGTATCGACGTTCTGAAAGATTCCTCTTCAGCTAGTTGTTCTTCACCGTCATCCGGGAATGGCAATTTGACTGCCAATAATATTAGTAATAATACGAATAACACTGAATTGTCATCGTCGACATCAAGGTCAACGTCCTCGTCGTCATCCTTATCACCGGGTGGTGTCGAAACGAGAAATGATCTTGTAACAACTAGATTTTCTTCTACCGACGATGGAAAGACCGAAACCGAAGAAGAAGGTGCTGCCGAAGGTGCTTCTTCCAGAGTATCCCTTCTATCTCCGATAAACGTGACTAATCGTTCTACGAGCGATGATTTACTTTCTATTGAAAATGAATTCGACGCTAGCGAAGAGGAGGAAGAGGAGGAGGAAGAAGAAGAAGATGACGAGTACGAGGAAGAAGATAACGCTGAAACCGAAGAAGCTTCCTCGTTACCTTCCAGTCCCGCTGCTGCTTCGAAAGTTGTTTTAACATCGTCGAGTACCGTTCCTTATTACGAATTTCTTTCTGTTAATGGTTGTACGATCAGGCAAGAAACAAGTAGTACCAGTTCGCCGCAACTTTCAACCGGAATTGGTGTTCCCACAACGAGATCGTCCAGTTGCGAATCAGCTAGCAGTGATAATACCAGAGATCCCTTCGACGATAATTCTTTAAGCGCCTGTTATTCTATGCTCGACGATAATTCTATGGAGGTTGATTCTATAATCAATTCATGTCCAGTTACTCTCAGTTTAACTCCACCCAAAGTACCTGCTGCTCGTTCTTGTAATATTTTAGAAAGACTTTTAGAAGATATTTATACCATCGGTACTCCTGAACCTCTAGCTGGATACGGTCCTAGATTTAAACTTTTGGAAGAAGGAGACGTTCAAGTTTATTATTTCGATCATGACGATCGTACTCTGGTCAGGAAGATCATGTTTATTAAATTTTTACGACGTTGGGAAACTCATCATATCTATTTGAACGATGATTGCTTATCCTCGAAAACGGTGAGTTTTTATTATTTTATATTTCTTTCTTACAATGTTATTATTACTATTCTGTTATCTATTATAAATAATAAGATTTAGAAAATAAAATAAAATTATAAAATAAAAATTATTGTTAATTCAGAATCTTTTCTTCTATTGATTCAATTTAATGATCAATTTCATTTATTTCATATTTTTATATCTTATATTTTACATTTATATTTTTATTTTTTTGATAATCTTATTATTAATAAAATAATATTACGAATAAATGGTATATTATTATTTGTCTTAAACACGTTCGTCGATAGATTTCCTTAAAGAATTCATTATTTCTTCGAGAGTGCTTACAAAACAAAGAATCGAAGGATAAGTTTCTTTTTTTTTTTTCATATTAATTCTCGATTTACGTATGTACGATTGCTTCTTCTCTCTCTCTCTCTCTCTCTCTCTCTCTCTCTCTCTCTCTCTCTCTCTCTCTCCCTCTCTTTATTTTCTGGCTAATACTTTTTTCCTTATCAGAAATAGATTTTTTTTTGACTCGCTCATGGAAAATGTCTATCTTTTACCGCTTTGTCGACGTAAGTCGTCGTGGAAGTACTATCTGAAGTAATTCATTAAAATTTTGATATTTAAAAGATTTCTCTCATTTAAATTTATATATATATATAAAAATTAATAAAATAATTATTATTAATAATTGACCATTATAGTTCATATAATCAATGTTTGCTGATCTGATATATTTCTATAATTTTTATAATAATTGTAATATGTATTTATACAAATAGGTCTATAGTTGTATTATATATACATATATATATATATATATATATATATATTAATATAATATAATATTATAACATATGAAAATTAAATTAAATTAAATAAAAGTGAAAAAACAAAATTGTAAATTTCAACTTTCACTGATTACATGAGATAACAAATAAATCAATGACTAATACAATTAAATATTGAATTATAAATATGAATTCTTACTATATTACTTAATCAAACAATTTCATTTGCACCGTATATTTACAATATTTAATAACTTACTAGAAATGGAAAATAATTTAAATATATATTACATAAATATGAAAATGTACGAAAGAGAAAGAGAGAGATAGACATAGAGATAGAAATAGAGATACACAGATAGATGAATAGATAGATAGAGAGAGAGAGAGAGAGAAAGAAACAAAGAAAGGGATGCGTTTCCGTAGCGGAAGAATGTGGTTTTTAAAGGATAAGAAATATTAAGAAAGATAAAGAAAAACGAACTATTTTATCGCATCGTATGAACACGTTTGCGCACACGCAGCTGTTCTTACACGCACGTAACAAACTCTTTTCTTCTCTCTCTTTCTCTCTCTCTCTCTCTCTCTCTCTCTCTCTTTCTCTTTCTCTTTCTCTATCTAATTGTAAGTATTGTGTCGATGCGCGTGTATTGTCGCGTGTAATTTTCGCGCGACAAATGCGTGTACTATGACGTCAAAACTGACCGTGGGTTCTAACCATTCCTTCTGTCTATACTTCTCTCTCTTTCTCTCTCTCTCTTTTTTATTTTTCTCTCTCTGTCTTTCTCTCTGTCTTTCTCTCTGTCTTTCTCTCTGTCTGTCTGTCTGTCTGTCTGTCTGTCTGTCTGTCTGTCTGTC